>NC_041385.1:95172932-95200660 GCF_002162155.2 Triticum dicoccoides | reverse complement strand
CCCCCCTCTCTCCTGATTGGATCGGGAGGGGGAACAAACCACCAATGCCACCGCCCGGATCCCATCCCCCCCCTCCCGGAGCTGCCACGCCGTCGTCGACTGCCTCGTCGCCGTTCTGTCCTCGACCTCCTCTTCGTCAGACCCCGCCGGAACTCGTCGCGCCGCCGCCTGCCATCGACGCCCGCCTCCTCATCTCCTCCCCGCCGCCCGACGTGCTCGACGCCGGCGCCGCATCGCCACCGCTTGGAGGACCTCCCCGCCGTCACCGTTCATTGGGGCAACCTCACCGGAGCTCCTCTGCCTCGACCCCGCCGTCGCCGGATCGCCACGTCGACCCCCTCCTCGTCGGACCTCCCCGACCTCCGTCGAGCCCGCTGCCATTCTCCCTACGGCCACCAAGAGCATCGCCCCTCTCCTCTCCCCCTCTGCTTCCGTCGCTGGATCTGACCGCGCCCGCATCTCGCGCTCCGGCCCCCGCACTCACCATGGCCGGACCGCGCCCTGGCCATGCCCCCGTGCGCTCCCGATGCCCGTTCGCGCCCTACCGCTGCCCGCTCTGCTCTTCCCCCGCACTCCACCGCCCCCTGACTCGCCTGCCGTGCTTGGCCTCGCTCCACCAGGACGGCCTGCGCGTGGCCTTGCCCGTCGACGCCCGCGGCCGGCCACCACCACTGCCTGTCGGCCGAGTACCGCCGGCGCCGTCGCCTCTGTGCGTGCGTGTAGAGCCGCGGCCTGAGCCGGCTGTGTCACCGCCACATGGGGCCAGCCCTAATTAGCTTAGGGGCTAATCCCCTTTAAAATAAAACCCCCTGGAGTATGACTACTGGGCCCCACCCTGTAAAATAATTAAAAAAAGAATAAAAATAAAATAAATAATAAATAAAAATAAACTTAATTAATTAATTAATTAACTAAATTAATTAAGTTAATTAATACTAATTAATTAATCTAATTAATCTGTTAGTTTAATTAAACAGTAGTTTGTTTAGCCTAAACCCTAATTAAGTCTAAACAGTGTATGGCAGGTGGGTCCCACTGGACCCACTGGCCAGGTTGACCAGTTAACCCCTATTGACTGCTGATGTCAGCATGACATCATGCTGATGTCATAATTCCATTTTCGAAATTAAATTAAATAATTAATTAAATTCTAGGAATTAATAAAATCTTTAGAAAATCATATCTTATAATCCGTAACTCGGATTAAATTATTTTCAACATGAAAGTTGCTTAGAACGACGAGACGAACCCGGATACGCAGCTCGTTCGTCTGCCACGAACCCCTAACATATCAAACTCGCAACTTTCCCCCTCCGGCTCCTCGGCCCGAAAACACGAAACACCGGGAATACTTTCCCGGATGTTTTCCCCCTTCGCCGGTATCACCTACTACCGCGTTAGGGCACACCTAGCACCGCTCATTGTCACGTCACACATCTTCATGTTTATGTTTGCATTGTATTCATTGTTTCTTCCCCCTCTTCTCTCGCTAGACACCGAGACCGACGCCGCTGCTACCCAGTACGACTACGGAGTTGACGACCCCTCCTTCTTGTCTGAGCAACCAGGCAAGCCCCCCCCTTGATCACCAGATATCGCCTATTCTCCTCTATATTGCTTGCATTAGAGTAGTGTAGCACATTTCTGCTTTCCGTTAATCCTATTCTGATGCATAGCATGTCATTGTTGCTACAGTCATTGATAACTTACCCGCAATCCTAAATGCTTAGTATAGGATGCTAGTTTATCATCATTGGCCCTACATTCTTGTCAAGTCTGCCTTGCTATACTATTGGGCCGTGATCACTCGGGAGGTGATCACGGGTATATACTATACATACATACATACTGTACAGATGGTGACTAAAGTCGGGTCAGCTTGATGAGTACCCGCAAGTGATTCTGATGAGGGGGTTGAAAGGACAGGTGGCTCCATCCCGGTAGAGGTGGGCCTGGGTTCCCGACGGCCCCCGACTGTTACTTTGTGGCAGAGCGACAGGGCAGGTTGAGACCACCTAGGAGACAGGTGGGCCTGGCCCTATTCGGCGTTCGCGGATACTTAACACGCTTAACGAGATCTTGGTATTTGATATGAGTCTAGCCATTTGGTATATACACACTAACCATCTACGCGGGAGTAGTTACGGGTATCCCGGCGTCGTGGTATCAGCCGAAGCCTTCGTGACGTCTGCGACTAAGCGGCGCGCGCCGGGTTGGACTGCGTTAACGCAACTTCCTTTGTAATGGAGGTTGCTAGGTCTGCTCACCAGCCGCGTACGCAACGTGCAGGTGTGCAATGGGCGATGGGCCCAGACCCCTGCGCGCATTGGATTTAGACCGGCGTGGTGACCTCTCTGTTGTGCCTAGGTGGGGCTGCGACGTGTTGATCTCCCGAGGCCAGATATGACCCAGTAAAGTGTGTCCGGCCAAATGGGATCGAGCGTGTTGGGTTATGTGGTGCACCCCTGCAGGGAAGTTAATCTATTCGAATAGCCGTGATCTTCGGTAACAGGACGACTTGGAGTTGTACCTTGACCTTATGACAACTAGAACCGGATACTTAATAAAACACACCCTTCCAAGTTCCACAGACAACCCGGTGATCGCTTTTCCATAGGGCGACGAGGGGAGGATCGCCGGGTAGGATTATGCTATGCGATGCTACTTGGAGATGCTACTTGGAGGACTTCAATCTACTCTCTTCTACATGCTGCAAGACGGAGGCTGCCAGAAGCGTGGTCTTCGATAGAACTAGCTATCCCCCTCTTATTCTGGCATTCTGCAGTTCAGTCCACCGATAATGCCTCTTTACACATATACCCATGCATATGTAGTGTAGCTCCTTGCTTGCGAGTACTTTGGATGAGTACTCACGGTTGCTTTGCTCCCTCTTTTCCCCCGTTTTCCTCTTCTTCTCAGATGCCGCAACCAGACGTTGGAGCCCAGGATACAGACGCCACCGTCGACGACTACTACTACTCTGGAGGTGCCTACTACTACGTGCAGCCCGCTGACGACGACCAGGAGTAGTTTAGGAGGATCCCAGGCAGGAGGCCTGCGCCTCTTTCGATCTGTATCCTAGTTTGTACTAGCCTTCTTAAGGCAAACTTGTTTAACTTATGTCTGTACTCAGATATTGTTGCTTCCGCTGACTTGTCTATGATCGAGCACTTGTATTCGAGCCCTCGAGGCCCCAGGCTTGTATTATGATGCTTGTATGACTTATTTATGTTTTAGAGTTGTGTTGTGATATCTTCCCATGAGTCCCTGATCTTGATCGTACACATTTGCGTGCATGATTAGTGTACGATTGAATCGGGGGCATCACAAAACGTAACTACTCACAAAGCATACTCATGTTCATAATCAGAGGAGTATTAATATTTATCAAGGATCTGAACATATGATATTCCACCAAGTAAACCAATTAGCATCAACTACAAGGAGTAATCAACACTACTAGCAACCCACAGGTACCAATTTCTGGTTTTGATACAAGATTGGATACAAGAGATGAACTAGGGTTTTGAGAGGAGATGGTACTAGTGAAGATGTTGATGGAGATTGACCCCCTCCCGATGAGAGGATCGTTGGTGATGACGATGGTGATGATTTCCCCCTCCCGGAGGGAAGTTTCCCCGACAGAACAGCTCCGCCGGAGCCCTAGATTGGTTCCGCCTCGTGGCAGCGGAGTTTCGTCCCGTAAGCTTGCTTATGATTTTTTTCCAGGGTAAAAGCCTTCATAGAGCAGAAGATAGGCACCGGAGGACCACCAGGGGGCCCACGAGACAGGGGGGCGCGCCCAGTAGGGGTGGGCGTGCCCCCCACCCTCGTGGCCAGGGTGTGGGCCCCCTTTGGTACTTTCTTTGCTCAATAATTCTTATTAATTCCAAAAATGACTTTCGTGGAGTTTTAGGACTTTTGGAGCTATGCAGAATAGGTTTCCAATATTTGCTCCTTTTCCAGCCAGAGTCCCAGCTGCCGGCATTCCCCCTCTTCATGATAAACCTTGTAAAATAAGAGAGAATAGCCATAAGTATTGTGACATAATGTGTAATAACAGCCCATAATGCAATAAACATTGATATAAAAGCATGATGCAAAATGGACGTATCAGGTTTCACGACCTTAATGATCTTTAGTAGTTGCGGATATTTGCTAGGGGTCTAATCATAAGTGCATATGATCCAAGTAGAGAAAGTATGTTAGCTCATGCCTCTCCCTCATATAAAATTACAAGAATGCTTACCGGTACTTGTTAACGACTGCCTAGGGATAATTGACTTTCTTATTGACAAAAGCTATCCACTTTAATTACCTTGCAATTTATTTCATAGTTTTATTCTCTCAAAGAACTCATAGTTTTATTCTTACAAAATACTTTCATACTTGTTTTAGGTAAAGCAAACGTCAAGTAGAGTTGTATCGGTGGTCGATAGAACTTGAGGGTATATTTGTTCTGCCTTTAGCTCCTCGTTGGGTTCGACACTCTTATTTATCAAAGAAGGCTACAAATGATCCTCTATAGTTGTGGGTTATCAAGACCTTTCTCTAGTGTCATTGCCAGGGAGCAAAAGCGCGGGGTGAATATTCTCTTGTGTGCTTGTTTGCTTTATCACTAAGTAGTTTTTATTTTCAGTTCTAAGTTGTTCTCTATCTTTAGTTATGGATATGGAACACGAAACACCAAAAAAATTAGTTGTACTTTCTACTCATGGAGATGGGCAACCTCCTAAAACCCTCGATGATCGTTATGTGAAAGATATTATGCACTACTTTGATAATCCTGAGAAAACCCCATTCAACTATATAATGGGAGTAGCATTGGATCAACGTGAATACTTTAGGGATTATTGCTTGACACAAAAAGGGAAATTGTTATGGGATCAAAGTCATATGTTGCATTGGTATGCTCGGGAGCTATGCTTAAGATATGATTATACTTGTTGCTCTAGGACGAATGCTCCACACCTTCCCTTTTCATGTGAATTTTAACGACAATGAAACCTTGGCTTCTTATGCCAATGGTATATATGATTATTATGATGTGGAACGAATAGAAGAATTGATGCTTTTAAGGGTGCTTATGAAATTGAATCTTTGTTTGAAAAGTTTGAAGATTTTGATGATTCAGTTTGTAGACCTGAAAATTTTGCTATCCTTAAATATTGCTATGATAATTATAAATACAATTCTGATATTAATGCGTTTATTGAGAAAGTCTCCGTTGTCCAAGAAGAGACTAACATTTTTGCTGGAGTCTATGGGAGAAGAAATTGAAGATATTGTGAGCTCATTGGATGAAAAAAATGATGAGGAGAGCGAAGAACAAAAGGAGGAAGAGCGGATTGATCACCCGTGCCCACCTTCTAATGAGAGTAACTCTTCAACGCATACATTGTTTAACGTCCCTTCGTTCTTACCGAAGGATGAATGCTATGATAATTGCTATGATCCCATTGATTCATTTGAAATATCCCTTTTTGATGAACTTGATGCTTGTGGCCATGATGCCAATATGAATTATTCTTATAGAGATGAACTTGCTATGGTTCCTTATGTTAAGAATGAAATTGTTTCTATTGCACCCACACATGATAGTCCTATTATCTTTTTGAATTCTCCAAACTACACTATATCGGAGAAGTTTGTTCTTATTAAGGATTATATTGATGGGTTGCCTTTTACCGTTGCACATGATGATTTTGATGAATGTAATATGCATGTACTTGCTGCTCCTAATTGCAATTATTATGGGATATGAACTACATCTCCACCTCTTTATGTTTCCAACACGATAAAATTGCAAGAAACTGCTTATGCTATGTATTGGCCTTTACCTGATGTGCATGAATTGTTCTCTTATGACATGCCAGTGCATAGGAAGAGAGTTAGACTTAGTCATTTCTTGATATATGTTGCTTTGTGCTCACTACTAAATGCCAAATCATTGCTAATAAAATTGGCTTTGATATACCGTGGGATCCGGGTGGATCCATTACTTGAGCACTTTATGCCTAGCTTAATGGCTTTAAAGAAAGCGCTGCCAGGGAGACAACCCGTAAGTTTTAGAGAGTCATTTATTTCTGTTGAGTGCTTTTATAAATATTAAAAACAAAAAATATAGAGGGTAACTTATTTTTTTACAAAAGAGAAGCGATTGGATGTTATGCATTGGACAAGTGAGGGTCGACCTTGAACACTTGTGTTCATGCTCGTGGAAACAATGTAGAATTTTTCATGAAGATTCTCACAAAAATATTTATCCCCTTGTACAAATTCATTGTATTATAAAAATAATGTGCCAAGTTTTGCCTTTTGAATGATTAGATTGCTTGTTGGTATGTGCGGTGCAGAAACAGAAACTTTGGCTGTAGCGCCTGAATTTTCAATTTCTTTTATTGGAACGTCAAATGTTTCTAAAACTTTTTGCACAGTCTTTCTATACAAATTGTTTATTTTGTCTTTTCAGAATTTTTGGAGTACCAGAAGTATGGTAGATGTTCAGATTGCTACAGACTGTCCTGTTTAAGACAGATTCTGTTTTTGATGCATTGTTTTGCTTGTTTTGATGAAACTATCGATTTTTAGCGGTGGTATGAGCCATGTAAAAGTTATATTACAAGAGCTACAATGCAAAAATAAAATATGAATTGGTTTGCAACAGTACTTAGAGTAGTGATTTGCTTTATTATACTAACGGATCTTACCGAGCTTTCTGTTGAGTTTAGTATGGATGAAGTGATCAAAGATCAAGGAGGTCTCGATATGAGGAGAAGGAGGAGAGACAAGAGCTCAAGCTTGGGGATGCCCAAGGCACCTGATGACCCACAAGTATAGGGGATCTATCGTAGTCCTTTCGATAAGTAAGAGTGTTGAACCCAACGAGGAGCAGAAGGAAATGACAAGCGGTTTTCAGTAAGGTATTCTCTGCAAGCACTGCAATTGTAGGTAACAGATAGTTTTGTGATAAGATAATTTGTAATGGGTAACAAGCAATAAAAGTAAATAAAGTGCAGAAAGGTGTCCCAATCCTTTTTGTAGCAAAGGACAAGCCTGGAGAATTTCTTATAATGAGAAAAGCGCTACCGAGGACACATGGGAATCATCGTCAAGCTAGTTTTCATCACGCTCATATGATTCGCGTTCGGTACTTTGATAATTTGATATGTGGGTGGACCGGTGCTTGGGTACTGCCCTTTCTTGGACAATCATCCCACTTATGATTAACCCCTATTGCAAGCATCCGCAACTACAAAAGAAGTATTAAGGTAAACCTAACCATAGCATAAAACTAATGGATCCAAATCAGCCCCTTACGAAGCAACGCATAAACTAGGGTTTAAGCTTCTTTCACTCTAGCAACCCATCATCTACTTATTACTTCCCAATGCCTTCCTCTAGGCCCAAATAATGGTGAAGTGTCATGTAGTCGACGTTCACATAACACCACTAGAGGAGAGACAACATACATCTCATCAAAATGTCGAACGAATACCAAATTCACATGACTACTAATAGCAAGACTTCACCCATGTCCTCAGGAAAAAACATAACTACTCACAAAGCATATTCATGTTCATGATCAGAGGAGTATTAATATGCATTAAGGATCTGAACATATGATCTTCCACCAAGTAAACCAATTAGCATCAACTACAAGGAGTAATCAACACTACTAGCAACCCACACGTACCAATTTGTGGTTTTGATACAAGATTGGATACGAGAGATGAACTAGGGTTTTGAGAGGAGATGGTGCTGGCGAAGATGTTGATGCAAATTGACCCCCTCCCGACGAGAGGATCGTTGGTGATGATTTCCCCCTCCCAGAGGGAAGTTTCCCCGGCAGAACAGCTCCGTCAGAGCCCTAGATTGGTTCCACCAAGGTTCCGCCTCGTGGGGGCGGAGTTTCGTCCCGTAAGCTTGCTTATGATTTTTTTCTAGGGTAAAAGCCTTCATATAGCAGAAGATGCGCACCGGAGGGCCACTAGGGGTGGCCAGGGTGTGGGCCCCCTCTAGTGTTTTCTTTGCTCAATAATTCTTATTAATTCCAAAAATAACTTTCGTGGAGTTTCAGGATTTTTGGAGTTGTGCAGAATGGGTTTCCAATATTTGCTCCTTTTCCAGCAAGAATCCCAGCTGCCGGCATTCCCCCTCTTCATGTTAAATCTTGTAAAATATGAGAATAGCCATAAGTATTGAGACATAATGTGTAATAGCACGCCATAATGCAGTAAATATTGATATAAAAGCATGATGCAAAATGGACGTATCAACTCCCCCAAGCTTAGACCTCGCTTGTCCTCAAGCGGAAGCCGAAGTGGAAAAATATGTCCACATGTTTAGAGATAAAGGTGTCGATAAAAATAAAATACGAACATGAGGGCATCATGATCATTCTTATAACAGCAACAAAAATAGATTTTTGTCATGTGGTTTCTTATGCTCAAGTAACAATCAATTCACAATGTCAAGTATGGTTTAAAAACTTCATTGAGAACTAACAAACTATAATCTCAGTCACTAAAGCAATTGCAATTTATCATAATATCAAAAGAGTCAAGAATAGAGCTTTTCAGCAAGTCCACATACTCAACTATCATATAGTCTTCTGCAATTGCTAACACTCACGCAATACTTGTGGTTATGGAGTTTTAATCAGACACTGAGAAAGATAGGGGCTTATAATGTTGCCTCCCAACGTATTCACCTTTGGGTGATGTCAACAATAATAGCTCATACTAACTTACATCCAATTGGATATATATATCAGGATCTTTCCAACACGAGGTGCTTTCCAAAGGATAAATTGAAAAAGGGAAAGGTGAAGATCATCTTGACTCTTGCATGAAGTAAAAGACATAAAGTAGAAGATAGGCCCTTCGCAGAGGGAAGCAGAGGTTGTCATGTGCTTTTAGGGTTGGATGCATAAAATCTTAATGCAAAAGAACGTCACTTTATATTGCCACTTATGATATGAACCTTTATTATGCAGCACGTCGCTTTTATTACTTCCATATCACATGATCGTATAAAGCTTCTTTTCTTAGCACTAATAAGTCATACATATTTAGAGAGAAATTTTTATTGCTTACAACATGACAACTTACTTGAAGGATCTTACTCAATCCATAGGTAGATATGGTGGACTCTCATGGCAAAAATTGGATTTAAGGATATTTGGAAGCACAGGTAGTATCTCTACTTGGTGCAAGGAATTTTGGCTAGCATGAGGGGGAAAGGCAAGCTCAACATGTTGGGAAGATCAATGATAATATATTTTAACAGAGATGTGATAAAACATAAACCATTACGTTGTCTTCCTTGTCCAACATCAACTCTTTAGCATGTCATACTTAATGAGTGCTCACAATCATAAAAGGTGTCCAAGATAGTATATTTGTATGTGAAAACCTCTCTTTCTTTATTACTTCCTATTAATTGCAACGATGACCAAATCTATGTTTGTCAACTCTCAACAACTTTTATGCCTCATACTTTTTATATGTGAAGTCATTACTATCCAAAAGATATGAACTCTTTTATTCTTGTTATTCTTTATACTTCCTCAAGATCATAGCAAGAAAGCAAAGCCCTTGACTAAACACTAATCTTTATTATAGATAGCTCACGGACTTGATTACATAAAGAGATCACAAAGCAAAACTCAAATCTAATTAATACCAAAACTTCAATCTACTAGATCAAGATATTACTAAAAGGATCGAACTAAGTAAAACGGTAAAGATAGGAGTGTGATGGTGATACGATACCGGGGCACCTCCCCCAAGCTTGGTAGTTTCCAAGGGGAGTGCCCATACTCATGTGATTATGTCCTCGGAGGTGGTGAAGTAGGAGTTGTCGATGATGTAGGCTTGTCGTCCATCTTCCAAGGCATTGGCTCACCATCATAGAAGGATGATCGAGTCTTCGGGATCCTCAAATCTGCAGCCAAACTCATCCTCTTGAATCTATATTCATACTCGCAGTTTTGGTTTTGCAGGTCATAGATCTGGGCTTGGAGGTGCTCGATTTTCTCTTGAAGCTTGAAGATGGTCTCCCCAATGATCTTGGCATCCATCTTATGGTTGTTGGTGAACTCCGTGATCATCATCTGGTTGGTGTCCACACTCCGCCATCCCTTGGCACTTGAAAACTTGTTTCTCCATGGCTTCGAGCTTTGTCTCCATGCTTCCGGTATGCCTTGGTCCCTCATCATCGTGGATGTGCAGCACCCCCTCACGCATCTCAATGGTTTGAGGGTTTTGCAGCACCTCCGCGAGATAGGGGTTGATAACCCTCTCAAAAAACTTGTCCTTGGGAGCGCTTGGAGACATCATAGTGCTCTAGACCTATCAGAAAAATAGCTCGAAACGAAAACAGAGGATATTTGCGTGATACTGTGGTCAAAACCTTCGGGAGATTATATAACAAATTTTTACCGACCAAAATATGTAACGTGCAAGAAAACGGAATCCGGGAGGCACACGAGGTGCCCACGAGACAGGGGGGCGCACCCAGTAAGGGTGGGCGCGCCCTCCACCCTCGTGGAGGCCTCGTATCCTTCCCGGATTACTTCTTTCTTTCCAAAATTCTTAAATATTCCAATAGAGAGGAAAATTGTCATTAGAATTGTTTTGGAGTCGGTTTACTTACCGTACCACATACCTATTCCTTTTCGGAGTTTGAAACGTTTTGGAAAGTGTCCCTTATGTATTCCTCCGGGGTTACGGTCTCGATAATATTAGTTTCAACATTGATAGGATTACCTAAGATATAATGTTTGATTCTTTGACCGTTCACCACCCTCGGACTTGTGCCTTCTAAGTTGTTGATTTTTATGGCACGGGAATGATAGACCTCCTCGATAACGTAAGGACCTTCCCATTTATAGAGAAGTTTTCCTGCAAAAAATCTTAAACAAGAGTTGAATAGCAACACATAATCCCCTATGTTAAATTCACGCTTTTGTATCCTTTTGTCATGCCATCGTTTAACTTTTTCCTTGAAAAGCTTGGCATTCTCATAGGCTTGAGTTCTCCATTCATCAAGTGAGCTAATATCAAATAACCTCTTCTCACCGGCAAGTTTGAAGTCATAGTTGAGCTCTTTAATAGCCCAATATGCTTTATGTTCAAGTTCAAGAGGTAAGTGACATGCTTTTCCATAAAACATCTTATACGGAGACATACCCATAGGATTTTTATACATAGTTCTATAGGCCCATAATGCATCATCAAGTTTCTTGGACCAATTCTTTCTAGATCTATTAACAGTCTTTTGCAAAATTAATTTGAGCTCTCTATTTCTCAACTCTACTTGACCACTAGACTGTGGGTGATAAGGAAATGCAATTCTATGATTAACATCGTACTTAGCAAGCATCTTACGGAAAGCACCATGAATAAAATGTGAACCACCATCAGTCATAAGATATCTAGGGACTCCAAACCTCGGAAAAATAACTTCTTTAAGCATCTTAATAGAGGTGTTATGATCAGCACTACTAGTTGGAATAGCTTCTACCCACTTAGTAACGTAATCAACAGCAACTAAAATATGTGTGTAACCATTAGAGGCAGGAAAAGGTCCCATATAATCAAAGCCCCAAACAACAAATGGTTCAATAACAAGAGAGTAGTTCATATGCATTCTTGACGTCTACTAATATTACCAATTCTTTGACATTCATCACAAGACAAGACAAACTTACGAGCATCTTTGATGAGAGTAGGCCAATAAAAACCGGATTGCAATACCTTATGTGCAGTTCTATCTCCAGCGTGGTGCCCTCCATATGATTCGGAGTGACACTTGCGTAGGATATGTTCCTGTTCATGCTCAGGTACACAGCGTCTAATAACACCATCTACTCCTTCTTTATAAAGGTGTGGGTCATCCCAGAAGTAATGTCTTAAATCATAAAAGAACTTTTTCTTTTGCTGGTATGTGAAACTAGGTGGTATAAATTTAGCAACAATGTAATTAGCATAATCAACATACCAAGGAGCAGTACGAGAAGCATTAATGACCACTAATTGTTCATCAGCAAAGCTATCATCAATAGGTAGTGGGTCATCAAGAACATTCTCTAACCTAGACAAGTTGTCTGCAACGGGGTTCTCAGCTCCCTCTCTATCAATAATATGCAAATCAAATTCTTGGAGCAAGAGAACCCATGTAATAAGTCTATGCTTAGCATCTTTCTTTTCCATAAGATATTTAATAGCAGCATGGTTAGTGTGAATAGTAACTTTGGAATCAACAATGTAAGGTTTGAACTTATCACAAGTGAATACAACTGCTAAGAATTCTTTTTCTGTAGTAGCATAATTTCTTTGGGCAGTGTCAAGAGTTTTACTAGCATACTGGATAGCATTCAATTTCTTATCAACTCTTTGCCATAGAAGAGCACCTACAGCATAATCACTAGCATCACACATAATTTCAAAAGGTAAATTCCAATCAGGTGGCTGAACAATAGGTGCAATAATCAAAGCTTTCTTAAGTGTTTCAAATGCTTCTACACAATCGTCATCAAAGACAAAAGGAATATCTTTTTGCAATAAATTAGTGAGGGGCCTAGAGATTTTAGAAAAGTCCTTAATGAACCTCCTATAAAAACCGGCATGACCAAGGAAACTTCTTATACCCTTTTTGTCCTTGGGACATGGCATCTTTTCAATAGCATCAACTTTAGCTTTATCAACTTCAATACCTCTCTTGGAAATCTTATGCCCCAAGACAATGCCTTCATTAACCATAAAGTGGCACTTTTCCCAATTCAAGACGAGACTAGTGTCTTCACATCTCTGCAAAACTCGATCAAGGTTGCTCAAGCAATCATCAAAAGAGGATCCATAAACGGAGAAATCATCCATGAATACCTCACAAATCTTTTTACAAAAGTCAGAGAATATATCCATCATGCATCTTTGAAAAGTAGCAGGTGCATTACATAAACCAAAAGGCATACGTCTCTAAGCAAAAGTACCAAAAGGGCAAGTAAAAGTAGTTTTTGACTGATCCTCCGCTGACACAGGTATTTGAGAGAAACCAGAATAACCATCTAGAAAGCAGAAATGTGTATGTTTGGACAGTATTTCTAGCATTTGATCAATAAAGGGTAAAGGGTAATGATCTTTCTTAGTAGCTTTATTTAATTTACGGAAATCAATTACCATCCTATAACCTATAATAATTCTTTGCGGGATCAATTCATCTTTATCATTAGGAACTACAGTAATGCCTCCCTTTTTAGGAACACAATGGACATGACTTACCCATTCACTATCAGCAACGGGATAAATTATACCTGCCTCAAGGAGCTTTAGTATCTCCTTTCTTACCACTTCTTTCATCTTAGCATTTAAGCGTCGTTGAGGATCTCTAACTGGTTTGGCATCTTTCTCCACTTTAATTTTGTATTGGCATAGAGTGGGACTAATGCCCTTAAGATCATCCAGAGTATATCCAATAGTAGCACGGTGCTTTTTCAGATTTTTCAATAATCTTTCTTCTTCTTGCTCTGAAAGGTTAGCACTAATAATAACAAGATATATTTTCTTTTCATTGAGATAAGCATACTTAAGATTATCAGGTAAGGGTTTGAGCTCAAACACGGGATCACCCTTGGGTGGAGGGGGATCCCCTAGGATTTCAACAAGTACGTTGTGTGTCAGAATAGGACCCTGTTGAAGAAATACTTTATCTATTTCCCTTCTTTCATCCATAAACATATCATTTTCATGGTCTAGCAAATATTGTTCTAACAGATCAGTAGGAGGCAAGACACTAGAAGAAGACCAATAATCTCATCCCTACTAGGTGATTCTTTATCACGGGATTGTCTATGAAACTTAGCAAAATTAAACTCATGAGACATATCCCCTAAGCCAATTGTAACAATATCCTTTTCACAATCAATCCTAGCATTAACAGTATTCAAGAAGGGTCTACCAAATATAATGGGACAAAAGTCATCTTGTGGGGAACCAAGAACAATAAAATCAGCAGGATATTTAACCTTCCCACACAAGACTTCAACATTTCTAACAATCCCGACTGGCTTAATGGTGTCCCTATTGGCAAGCTTAATAGTAACATCAATACCTACTATTTCAGCAGGTGCAATATCATGCATAATTTCTTCATATAAGTCAAAAGCTATTGCACTAGCACTAGCACCCATATCACATAAGCCATGATAACAGTGATCTCCTATTTTAACAGAAATAACAGGCATGCCTACAACATGTCTATGTATCTTAGCATCTGGTCTAGCAATATTAGCAGTTTCACCACAAAAATAAATAGCATGCCCATCTAAATTATTATCTAAGAGATCTTTAACCATAGCAATACTAGGTTCAACTTTGATTTACTCAGGAGGTGTATAAGTTCTAGTATTACTCTTACAAACAAAAGTTGAAGTTTTAGCATGATCCTTCATCCTAACAAGAAAAGGTGGTTTATCAACATAACTAGTAGGGACAATAGGATCATTATAAGTGATAGTCTTTTCTTCAACTGTAATAGGTACAACTACTTTTACTTCAATGGGAGCATTATATTTAAACCACTTCTCCTTAGGGAGATCAACGTGAGTAGCAAAAGATTCACAAAAAGCAGAAACTATCTCAGAGTCAAGTCCATATTTAGCGCTAAATCCACGAAAAACATCGGTATCCATAAAAGATTTAACACAATCAAACTTGGGTGTTATTATACCTGACTCCTTACCATTGTCAGAATCCCAATCTTCAGAGTTGCGTTTAATTCTTTCCAACAAATCCCACTTGAATTCAGTAGTCTTCAGCATATAAGAACCAGCACAGGAAGTATCGAGCATGGTACGATCATTGAGAGAAAGCCGAGCATAATTTTTTTGAATAATCATATCTCTTGAGAGTTCATGATTGGGGCTTGAATATAACATTGATTTAAGCCTCCCCAAGCTTGAGCGATGCTTTCTCCTTCGCGAGGCCAAAAATTATATATGTAATTACGATCACGATGAGCAAGATGCATAGGATAGAACTTCTGGTGAAATTCCAACTTCAATCGTTTATAGTTCCAAGATCCTGTATCATCACATAGCCTATACCATGTCAATGCATCTCCCTTCAAAGATAAAGGGAAGACCCTCCTTTTGACAACATCATCGGGAATACCTGCAAGCTTAAATAATCCACAAACTTCATCCACAAAAATAAGGTGTAAATCGGGATGCAATGTTCCATCTCCTGCAAAGGGATTAGCTAGCAGTTTCTCTATCATACCCGAAGGAATCTCAAAGTAAATATTTTCAGTAGGTTCAGTAGGTTGAGGAGCAACTCTTTGCTCTACTGGTCGGAGTGAAGATACCCCGAACAAGCCCCTCCAAGGATTAGTTTCCATAGTAACAAGTGACAGAAAATTTCAGCACACCATATAAATGTTTCCTTACCAAGTTCCACTCACCAAAGGCGCTTCACTCCCCGACAACGGCGCCAGAAAAGAGTCTTGGTGACCCACAAGTATAGGGGATCTATTGTAGTCTTTTTGATAATTTAGAGTGTCGAACCCAATCAGGAGCAGAAGGAAATGATAAGCGATTTTTAGTAATGTATTCTCTGCAAGCACTGAAATTGTAGGTAACAGATAGTTTTGTGATAAGATAATTTGTAACGGGTAACAAGCAATGAAAGTAAATAAAGTGCAGCAAGGTGGCCCAATCATTTTGTAGCAAAGGACAAGCCTGGACAATTTCTTATAATGAGAAAAGCGTTCCCGAGGACACATGGGCATTATCATCAAGCTAGTTTTCATCACGCTCATATGATTCGCGTTCAGTACTTTGATAATTTGATATGTGGGTGGACCGGTGCTTGGGTACTGCCCTTTCTTGGACAAGCATCCCACTTATGATTAACCCCTATTGCAAGTATATGCAACTACAAAAGAAGTATTAAGGTAAACCTAACCATAGCATGAAACTAATGGATCCAATGAGCCCCTTACGGAGCAATGCATAAACTAGGGTTTAAGCTTCTATCACTCTAGCAACCCAGCATCTACTTATTACTTCCCACTGCCTTACTCTAGGCCCAAATAATGGTGAAGTTTCATGTAGTCGACGTTCACATAACACCACTAGAGGAGAGACAACATACATCTCATAAAAATATTGAAGGAATACCAAATTCACATGACTACTAATAGCAAGACTTCACCCATGTCCTCAGGAACAAACGTAACTACTCACAAAGCATATTCATGTTCATGATAAGAGGAGTATTAATATGCATTAAGGATCTGAACATATGATCTTCCACCAAGTAAACCAATTAGCATCAACTACAAGGAGTAAACAACACTACTAGCAACCCACACGTACCAATTTGTGGTTTTTGTACAAGATTGGATACAAGAGATTGTCACGCCCAATATGAGACCCTATCCAAAAGGAACTCGAAGGTCTCACCAAGGATAGACCCGCATATTGAAATGCTTTTGCAAGGTGGATATCATTTCATCAACATTACATAATAGATGGGGATACATACATAAGGCATACAATGCCACCCGAATACAACATCACAATACATAAGAGCACCATCCGACTATGGATGAAACACAAACAGAATCTCAAACGACATCCACCCTGCTAGCCCAGGCTGCCGACCTGGAACCTATCCCATGATCGAAGAAGCAGAAGAAGAACTCAACGCAAAGCAAGCATCGCTCTCGCGTCATGATCATCGCAGAAACCTGTACCTGTAACTATTGTTGTAGTAATCTGTGAGCCACGAGGACTCAGCAATCCCATTACCATGGGTATCAAGACTAGCAAAGCTTAATGGGAAAGGAAGGGGTAAAGTGGTGAGGTTGCAGCAGCGACTAAGCATAATATGGTGGCTAACAAACGCAAATAAGAGCGAGAAGAGAGCAAGCGGAACGGTCGTGAAGCTAGCAATGATCAAGAAGTGATCCTGAACTCCTACTTACGTCAAACATAACCCAAAACCGTGTTCACTTCCCGGACTCCGCCGAAAAGAGACCATCACGGCTACACACATGGTTGATGCGTTTTAATTCGGATCTGGTGTCAAGTTATCTACAACCGGACATTAACAAATTCCCATCTGCCTATAACCGCAGGCAAGGCTTTCGAAAGATTATACCCTACAGGGGTGTCCCAACTTAGCCCATGATAAGCTCTCGCGATCAACGAAGGATATACCTTCTCCCAGGAAGACCCGCTCAGACTCGGAATCCCGGTTTACAAGACATTTCGACAATGGTAAAACAAGAGCAGCAAAGCCGCCCGATGCGCCGACAATCCCGATAGGAGCTGCACAATCTTGTTCTCAGGGCAACACCGGATAAGTCAAGCTACGAGTAAAACCAGCCCTCGAGTTGCCCCGTGGTGGCCCCGCAGGTTGCTTGGTTCGGACCAACACTTATACAAGCACTGGCCCGGGGGGCTAAAATAAAGATGACCCGTGGGTTAATTACTCCCAAGGGAAATGTAGGTGGTGGTGAGGCAAATGGTAAAACCAAGGTTGGGCCTTGCTGGAGGAGTTTTATTCAAAGCGAACTGTCAAGGGGGTCCCATAAATCACCCAACCGCGTAAGGAACGCAAAATCCGGGAACATAACACCGGTATGACGGAAACTAGGGCGGCAAGAGTGGAACAGAACACCAGGCATAAGGTCAAGTCTTCCACCCTTTACCAAGTATATAGATGCATTAATTAAATAAGAGATATTGTGATATCCCAACATAAACCTGTCCATCATGGGGCAATCTTCAACTTCACCTACAACTAACAATGCTATAAGAGGGGCTGAGCAAAGCGGTAACATAGCCAAGCAATGGTTTGCTAGGAAGGGTGTCAAAGGTTAGAGGTTCATGGCAATTTGGGAGGCTCGATGAGCAAAAGATAGGTAACGCAGCATAGCGATAGAACGAAGCAACTAGCATAGCAATGATAGTAGTGAGATCCAGGGTAGTGGTCATCTTGCCTGAAATCCCGCTAGGAAGAAGAACGAGTCCAAGAAGAAGACGAACGGATGAAGCCGAACCAAGCGTAGACGAACGAATCCTCGCGATCGCAACGAAACAGGAACTATCGAGAAGAAGCACACAACAAGGTAAACACACCACACATGAACAAGGCATGATGCACAACAAGCATGATGCATGACAAGGCTACATGAAGCTACTCATGGCAAGGGATGATGCAAACAAGAGCAACACATCAAGGCAAGTTTAAATGAGGCCGGGAACAACATATAACAATTCCGGTAAGTCCTCATATGCATATTTCGAAATTGGTCCAGATCTGAATAAACCTTATGTTCAAGTTGTTAAACAACAAGTTAAGATGCACAAAGATGATCCACACGAGATTCTAGTCAAGTTACATATAAAGTTCATTTAGTTCGGAGCTACGGCCTAGAAGATATAAGCAAAACAAGTTAAACATGACATTGATGCAAAATGCACACAAACATCAAGCAAACACCTCAAAACATGGATGCAACATGATAATATGGAACTACATGTAATTCTAAGCAAGTTTCATATAGAGCACACTCAAAACGGAGCAACGGTTCAACACACACACACTATACAAGTTATAGCTACAATCTGTCCAAAACAGCAACTAGGCATATTGCAAGCATCAAAACAACATGCTACAGTACCACAATATGAAAACAAAAGGCATGGGCATGATGTACAGGTAAAGCATAACAAAACATGAACTCTGAGGTATCTCCAGAAATAAGTAGAACATGCTCAAACACATGGCAAGATTGCAAATAATAACAATTCAGACTTTGCAGAAAATAACATCAGGTTGCAATGTTTAGAGCTATCAAACAACATGTTACAGAACCTTATCATGGCAAACAAAGGCATGGCATGAACCTACTAAATGCATAGATCAAATGTCCTTTATTGACCATGAGCCAAAAAGGATCAGAAAATATGATGGCACCCATGTAAACATGGCAAGTTATATTACAGATTTAAACATGGCAGGAACAACGATAAGTAGGCATGTTGATGAGCTTGTACCACTCACCACAGAGCAAAACATGGCATGGAAAGGCACCCAATAGTAAGAAGGCATGTTTATGAAGCTAAGCATGGCAAGATCAAGTTCATAGGGTACATGGATCACTAGCAACAATCATGGCAACAACTGAACTTAATGTTAACAGGCTAACAGCAACATTATCAACCAACTTTGAAGCAAGATATGAACAAGCTACAGCAAGCTATAATTGCAACCAGGGGCATGAATGGATAGAGCATGACATGTAGAACAAAACATATTTAGTGAACATCTCCAGATTATGCATAGAACGATTTGTAGAAGCAGGTTTACATAGCATCACCAAATAACAGATTCAGACTAACAAAACAGTAACAACAAGTACACTACTTAACAAGCTCGAAACACTCACCACAAGTCATTGCATGACAAGATAAACATAGCATCAGCAATAAGACATGTTTGTGAAACAAACCAAGGCAAGAACAAGTTCATAGCATGCTAGGATCAACTACAACAACCTTGGCAAAATTGAATAACATGTAAACAATCTGCCAGGAAACATTTTGGAGCAAAAGTAGAGCACGAAAATGACATGCTAGACTACTCCATAATTGCAAAAAGTGGTGTGAATGGATATAGAAACACCATACGTTCAAAACATCCTTACTCAAGTATCTCAAAATATGCATGGATCTCTCTGTAGCATCAAGTTTACATGGCATCAAAATAACAGCAGAACAGGGACTAAAATCAGCAACATCACGAAGCCTAGTTTTCATGCTTGTGCTAGTCACCACATTGATCACAAAAATACATGGTAATCACCTCTGTTAAGAAGACATGGCATAGTTCAAAACACATGTAGACATCAACCTCATAGGATGCACACATCAATCATGGCAAAAATGACAAATGAGCATGTTCACAGCAGCCAACATCATGAAGCACTCTTGTAACGAAGATTCAGGCATCAAGATGAGCTCAAATGAACATGATGCAATGAAATGAAATGAAGTACTCGTTGAGGCGAACAATTTAACATATTACACACACAAAACTGAGCTAGGGATGCAGAGATATGATGCGATGAGCATGGCATGATAATGTCAAAATAATCGGGGACTGTGGAATTTAGACCTCGCAGAAAACTGGGACGGAGGGGTCCCGGGATGGAGCGGTACGGCGCGGGCCTGTTTGGATCAGGGGCTTGGTGGATCTCGTCCACCTTCTCTGGATCTAGCGACGGAGAGCTCCGGCGAGCTCGGGGACGGCGGGGGCGGAGATGGCCGCGGGGCCAGGCGGCATGGCCAGGGCGGCGGCGGAGGCGGCCGAGCCGCGGGGAGGTGCCCAGGGCGCTGCGGCAGCGGGGCACGGGAGGCACGGGACGCCGGGAGGCGGGGCGGCGACGGGCGGCGCCGGCGGCGGCGCGCGCGGGCTCGCGGGCCCGGTTGTGGCCCAGGGACGGGCCGACCGTGGGCTCTGCAGGCCGCGGCGGGTCTGGGGCGTGGGGACGACGCGGTGAGGCCATGTGGCGCTCCCAGAGTGGCTGGAGGCGACGATGTGGCGGTGGCTGGCCACTAGGGGCTTGACAAGTGGCAGAGGGAGGCTGGGGCGCGCCGGATCTGGAAGGGGGGAAGGCGGCGGCGCGGCCCCCGAGGTGGGAGGAGGTGGCTGCGGGTTGGGTGGCGCGGAAAAAGAGGAGGAGGGGGTAGGCTGCCAAAATTGGAAGGGGAAGGTGTATATAAAGGGTAGGGGCTAGGGTTTGAGGGTTTTGGAGGGGTTTCGGAGCCTCGGATCGCCATTGGACGACTCCGGATCGGAGAGGGAGTAGGAGAGGGGTTGGTGGGCTGTGTAGATGGGCTAGGCTATAAGGAGAGAAGAGATAGCAGCCCGGCACGGGTTGTCGGAGACCAAAAACACCCGACGAAGAAACCGGCGAGGGTGCCGCTACAGATGACGGTTGGGCTACCAAACGAACTCCGAATGCGATGAAACTTGGCAGGCGGTCTATCTACACTATAATAAGACCGCACGACAAGTTGCAACCCATTCCGAGAACATTTTTATGCCACTTATAAAATAATATTTCGAAGGTGCCGCGGGCGCGTGCGAGAGTGTCTGGCTCAGAACGGACAACAGAGAGAACCAGCGGAACCCGAACGGATGCAAGTTTTGGAAAACATGAGGATGAAATGCAGATGATGTCATGACAAAATGCAACACGCAAGCAAACGACATGGCAACGACGGCGAATAACTGAAGGACACCTGGCGCATCGAATCCGGGGCGTTACAACACTCCTCCACTAACAAGAGATCTCGTCCCGAGATCTTAGGTCCGAGACGGGAGAGAAAAGGGATGAGGTGAAACAAGAACTCAAGAGAAGAAGCAAAGAGTCGAGAGCACTCGAGAAGAAGAGAGGAATGACAAGGATGACGAGAATCGAAAACTCACTGAATCAGATAGACTATGAAACAACTCCGGTTAGAACGAGATAAGAAACGAATAAGATTGAAAGGATTTAGACAACACTCCGGTTGAACAAGGAAAGAATAGAACAAAAACTTCACAAGATGGAATGACACTTGATGGGATGAACAACGCAATGCCTCCGGAAGAATTAAAAGGAATGAATGAAAAGAACTTAGAAGGAAGGGTTGAACGGAGTTGTTGAGAAAATCAACAACGAAAGAATAAGCTTGATGTGGACTTATGGATAACATCTCAAAATTTATGAGGTGATAAACAGCCGCAAACAGAAATGATTGAATAGCTGAGAAGAACGAAGAAATGTAAAACTCCACTTCAAAAGAAAATGAAGAATTACTTGCGCTTCGAGACGCGAGAAGAAAAGATACTTGAACTCCACCAACAAAATCTTGATGAACACTTGAAGAATGAATTAAATCATGAAGAACCACCATGAAGAACTCCGGTGACAAAAGGATGATGAGATAGAATGAAAGATGAAAGAATAAGATGAGCTTTGCGATGATTTAGATGGAGGTTCTGACGAAATGGTCGAAGAAATTTGAACTCCAGAAAAGAAAAGATGGAAAACACTTGGAACTAGAATTTATTCACCAAGAACAAACTCCGAAGAAAAGGGATTACTCACTTGGATGAAATAAGAATAAGATTTATTGTATGCTTATCCTTCATCAAATTAAATTGATGACAAGCAATGGATTTTTCATACTACTTATTCTTCTTGAAAAGGATTGAGAAGTGACATATCACAAACTTGAGAAGGTCTTCATGAGCCACCGGTAGAATTGAAAAGAACGAATGGATTGAAATGATAATCAAAGAAAAAGAATCTTGAATGAACCAATGTAAGAATTCGAAAATGACTGATGAAAGAGACTAAATCACCGGGATAATTGGATAACGGTAGCTAAAATGTGAGGACGAAGAATTCTTCTGGAACGATGGCCTCCGATGAAAAGAAATGGAAAAACAACTCCTGAAATACTCCGGATGGGTAAGAAAGAATATCTGACAAACTGAAATAATTCGAGAGGATGATATGAAAACTCTTCTTCGATCTTCAAATGACGACGAGAAACAGCACCAAGATTGCTGAGATACTCCGGGAGAATGAAAAACGAAGGGGTTGAGCCAACAATGAAAGCATTTGAACGGGATCTTGGAAAAGGCATGTGACTGATGAAATCCATTCTTACGTCACACTTTGAAAAGAATTTGAGAATAACTCCGGGGAAAATAGAAGAGTCAGGTAAGATCCTGGGAAAAGACCTATGGTTATGGGCCCACTGAAGAGATAACACCGTTGGAAAGGGATGTTGAACAGATAGATGATGCACTGGAACAATTGAAATATTTGAATGAGGTGACAACCTCGAATTAATTGGAACACTGACGAATCTCTTGAGATGTCTTGAACACTCCGGAAGGATAAACTGGCGAGAGGAGAACGAGAAGGGAAAACACTTGAGCCGAGGAAAAGAATATAGTCACTACCGAAAATTGGAATTGAATCCACCGGAAAAGAGATGAAGAATGTCGAACAAAACGAGAATTCACTGGTTGAAACAATTGAGGGAAGACTGAAGAGGCTTCACACGAGTGAAATAGATGGTCGAGAGAGAGTCAGACTCTGGGAAGAAAAAGGGTGGGAGGGCGGGAAAACAAAGGAAACTTGGAAGGGGAAATCGATGAATATCTAGAAGAGAAAACACCAATTGAAATCATTGAGGAGAGAGAGCAAAGACTTCGCACGAGTAGGATGGATACTCGATTACGGACTCCGACTCCAAGAAGAAAAAGGGTGGGCGGGTGGGAAAGAAAACAACTGAGGATTGAACTCAAAGATGAAGAGGCTCGAGTCGACTTGACGAGAACTGCACCGGATGAAAAGAGCTGAGAACCAACAATCGGAAAAACCAACTGTGTGATCCTAAAGAAAAATTTGAAAGGGAAGAGAACTAATTCAAAACACCTACATCAAGATTCCTTACCAGGGCAACGAAGTGGCTGAGGAGTAAAAAGAATTCCTACTCTCCGATATAACTAGACTCCAAAACAGTTTTCTTCTAGACTCAACAATGGCCAAACTACACGATCAATCAAGGGGGCTCCTAGGGTCGGTCGAGGCTCTGATACCAACTTGTCACGCCCAATATGCGACCCTATCCAAAAGGAACTCGAAGGTCCCACCAAGGATAGACCCGCATATTGAAACGCTTTTGCAAGGTGGATATCATTTCATCAACATTACATAATAGATGGGGATAAATACATAAGGCATACAATGCCACCCGAATACAACATCACAATACATAAGAGCACCATCCAACTATGGATGAAACACAAACAGAAACTCAAACGACATCCACCCTGCTAGCCCAGGCTGCCGACCTGGAACCTATCCCCTGATCGAAGAAGCAGAAGAAGAACTCAACGCAAAGCAAGCATCGCTCTCGCGTCATGATCATCGCATAAACCTGTACCTGCAACTGTTGTTGTAGTAATCTGTGAGCCACGAGGACTCAGCAATCCCATTACCATGGGTATCAAGACTAGCAAAGCTTAATGGGAAAGGAAGGGGTAAAGTGGTGAGGTTGCAGCAGCGACTAAGCATAATATGGTGGCTAACAAACGCAAATAAGAGCGAGAAGAGAGCAAGCGGAACGGTCGTGAAGCTAGCAATGATCAAGAAGTGATCCTGAACTCCTACTTACGTCAAACATAACCCAAAACCGTGTTCACTTTCCGGACTCCGCCGAAAAGAGACCATCACAGCTACACACACGGTTGATGCGTTTTAATTCGGATCTGGTGTCAAGTTATCTACAACCGGACATTAACAAATTCCCATCTGCCTATAATCGCAGGCACGGCTTTCGAAAGATTATACCATACAGGGGTGTCCCAACTTAGCCCATGATAAGCTCTCGCGATCAACGAAGGATATACCTTCTCCCAGGAAGACCCGATCAGACTCGGAATCCCGGTTTACAAGACATTTGGACAATTTTAAAACAAGACCAGCAAAGCCGCCCGATGCGCCGACAATCCCGATAGGAGCTGCACATATCTCGTTCTCAGGGCAACACCGGATAAGTCAATCTACGAGTAAAACCAGCCCTCGAGTTGCCCCGTGGTGGCCCGGCAGGTTGCTCGGTTCGGACCAACACTTAGACAAGCACTGGCCCGGGGGGGCTAAAATAAAGATGACCCTTGGGTTAATTACTCCCAAGGGAAATGTAGGTGGTGGTGAGGAAAATGGTAAAACCAAGGTTGGGCCTTGCTGGAGGAGTTTTATTCAAAGCGAACTATCAAGGGGGTCCCGTAAATCACCCAACCGCGTAAGGAACGCAAAATCCGGGAACATAACACTGGTATGACGGAAACTAGGGCGGCAAGACTGGAACAAAACACCAGGCATAAGGCCGAGTCTTCCACCCTTTACCAAGTATATAGATGCATTAATTAAATAAGAGATATTGTGATATCCCAACATAAACATGTCCATCATGGGGCAATCTTCAACTTCACCTGCAACTAACAACGCTATAAGAGGGGCTGAGCAAAACGGTAACATAGCCAAACAATGGTTTGCGAGGAAGGGTGTCAAAGGTTAGAGGTTCATGGCAATTTGGGAGGCTCGATGAGCAAAAGATAGGTAACGCAGCATAGCGATAGAACGAAGCAACTAGCATAGCAATGATAGTAGTGAGATCCAGGGTAGCGGTCATCTTGCCTGAAATCCCGCTAGGAAGAAGAACGAGTCCAAGAAGAAGACGAACGGATGAAGCCGAACCAAGCGTAGACGAACGAATCCTCACGATCGCAACGAAACAGGAACTATCGAGAAAAAGCATACAACAAGGTAAACACACCACACATGAACAAGGCATGATGCACAACAAGCATGATGCATGACAAGGCTACATGAAGCTACTCATGGCAAGGGATGATGCAAACAAGAGCAACACATCAAGGCAAGTTTAAATGAGGCCGGGAACAACATATAACAATTCCGGTAAGTCCTCATATGCATATTTCGAAATTGGTCCAGATCTGAATAAACCTTATGTTCAAGTTGTTAAACAACAAATTAAGATGCACAAAGATGATCTACACGGGATTCTAGTCAAGTTACATATAAAGTTCATTTAGTTCGGAGCTACGACTTAGAAGATATGAGCAAAACAAGTTAAACATGACATTGATGCAAAATGCACACAAACATAAATCAAACACCTCAAAACATGTATGCAACATGATAATATGGAACTACATGCAATTCTAAGCAAGTTTCATATAGAGCACACTCAAAACGGAGCAACGGTTCAACACACACACTATACAAGTTATAGCTACAATCTGTCCAAAACAGCAACTAGGCATATTGCAAGCATCAAAACAACATGCTACAGTGCCACAATATGAAAAAAAAGTCATGGGCATGATGTACAGGTAAAGCATAACAAAACATGAACACTGGGCTATCTCCAGAAATCACTAGAACATGGTCAAACACACATGGCAAGATTGCAAATAATAAAATTCAGACTTTGCAGAAAATAACATCAGGTTGCAATGTTTAGAGCTATCAAAAAACATATTACAAGAACTTATAATGGCAAACAAAGGCATGGCATGAACCTACTAAATGCATAGATCAAATGTCCTTTACTGACTGTGAGCCAAAAAGGATCAGAAAATATGATGGCACCCATGTAAACATGGCAAGTTATATTACAGATTTAAACATGGCAGGAACGACGATAAGTAGGCATGTTCATGAGCTTGTACCACTCACCACAGAGCAAAACATGGCATGGAAAGGCACCCAACAGTAAGAAGGCTTATTTATGAAGCTAATCATGGCAAGAGAAAGTTCATAAGGTACATGGATCACTAGCAACAATCATGGCAACAACTGAACTTAATGTTAACAGGCTAACAGCAACATTATCAAGGAACTTTGAAGCAAGATATGAATAAGATACAGCAAGCTATAATTGCAACCAGGGGCATGAATGGATAGAGCATGACATGTAGAACAAAACATATTTAGTGAACATCTCCATATTATGCATAGAATGATTTGTAGAAGCAGGTTTACATAGCATCACCAAATAACAGATTCAGACTAACAAAACAGTAACAGCAAGTACACTACTTAACAAGCTCGAAACACTCACCACAAGTCATTGCATGACAAGATAAACATAGCATCAGCAATAAGACATGTTTGTGAAACAAACCAAGGCAAGAACAAGTTCATAGCATGCTAGGATCAACTACAACAACCTTGGCAAAATTGAATAACATGTAAACAATCTGCCAGGAAACATTTTGGAGCAAAAGTAGAGCACGAAAATGACATGCTAGACTACTCCATAATTGCAAACAGGGGCATGAATGGATAGAGAAACACCATATGTTCAAAACATCCTTATTGAAGTATCTCAAAATATGCATGGATCTCTCTGTAGCATCAAGTTTACATGGCATCAAAATAACAGCAGAACAGGGACTAAAATCAGCAACATCACGAAGCCTAGTTTGCATGCTTGTGCTAGTCACCACATTGATCAAAAAAATACATGGTAATCACCTCTGTTAAGAAGACATGCCATAGTTCAAAACACATGTAGACATCAACCACATAGGATGCACACGTCAATCATGGCAAAAATGACAAATGAGCATATTCTGTTAACAGACAGCAGACAACATCATGAAGCACTCTTGTAACGAAGATTCAGGCATCAAGATGAGCTCAAATGAACATGTTGCAATGGAATGAAATGAAGTACTCGTTGAGGCGAACAATTTGACATATTACACGCACAAAACGGAGCTACGGATGCAGAGATATGATGCGATGAGCATGGCATGATATTGTCAAAATAATCGGGGACTTAGTGGAATTTAGACCTCGCAGAAAACTGGGACGGAGGGGTCCCGGGATGGAGCGGTACGGCGCGGGCCCGTTTGGATCAGGGGCTTGGTGGATCTCGTCCACCTTCTCCGGATCCGGCGACGGAGAGCTCCGGCGAGCTCGGGGAAGGCGGCGGCGGAGATGGCCGCGGGGCCAGGCGGCGTGGCCATGGCGGCGGCGGAGGCGGCCGAGCCGCGGGGAGGTGCCGGGGAGGCGGGGCGGCGGGGAACGGGAGGCGTGGGACGCCGGGAGGC
>NC_041385.1:95030871-95172387 GCF_002162155.2 Triticum dicoccoides | reverse complement strand
CGGCGACGGGCGGCGCCGGCGACGGCGCAAGAAGGAGACAGGCGACGCGTGCGGGCTCGGTTGCGGCCCAGGGATGGGCCGGCCATGGGCTCTGCGGGCCGCGACGGGTCTGGGGCGTGGGGACGACGCGGCGAGGCCATGTGGCGCTCCTAGAGTGGCTGGAGGCGACGATGTGGCGGTGGCTGGCCACTAGGGCTTGACAAGTGGCGGAGGGAGGCTGGGGCGCACCGGATTTAGAAGGGGGGAAGGCGGCGGCGCGGCCCCCGAGGTGGGAGGAGGTGGCTGCGGGTTGGGTGGCGCGGAAAAAGAGGAGGAGGGGGGTAGGCTGCCAAAATTGGAAGGGGAAGGTGTATATAAAGGGTAGGGCTAGGGTTTGAGGGTTTTGGAGGGGTTTCGGAGCCTCGGATCGCCATCGGACGGCTCCGGATCGGAGAGGGACTAGGAGAGGGGTTGGTGGGTTGTGTAGATGGGCTAGGCTATAAGGAGAGAAGAGATAGCAGCCCGGCACGGGTTTTTGGAGACCGAAAACACCCGACGAATAAACCGGCAAGGGTGCCGCTACAGATGACGGTTGGGCTACCAAACGAACTCCGAATGCGATGAAACTTGGTAGGCGGTCTGTCTACACTATAATAAGACCGCACGACAAGTTGCAACCCATTCCGAGAACATTTTTATGCCACTTATAAAATAATATTTCGGAGGTGCCGCGGGCGCGTGCGAGAGTGTCTGGCTCAGAACGGACAACAGAGAGAACCGGCGGAACCCGAACGGATGCAAGTGTTGGAAAACATGTGAATGAAATGCAGATGATGTCATGGCAAAATGCAACACGCAAGCAAACGACATGGCAACGACGGCGAATAACTGAAGGACACCTGGCGCATCGAATCCGGGGCGTTACAGAGATGAACTAGGGTTTCGAGAGGAGATGGTGCTGGTGAAGATGTTGATGGAGATTGACCCCCTCCCGACGAGAGAATCGTTGATGATGACGATGGTGATGATTTCCCCCTCCCGGAGGGAAGTTTCCCCGGCAGAACAGCTCCGCCGGAGCCCTAGATTGGTTCCGCCAAGGTTCCGCCTCGTGGTGGCGGAGTTTCATCCCGTAAGCTTGCTTATGATTTTTTCCAGGGTAAAATCCTTCATATAGTAGAAGATGGGCACCAGAGGGCCAACAGGGGGCCCAAGAGATAGGGGGCGCGCCCAGTAGGGATGCGCGCACTCCCCACCCTCCTGACCACGGTGTGGCCCCCCTTTGGTGTTTTATTCTCTCAATAATTCTTACTAATTCCAAAAATAACTTCCGTGGAGTTTCAGGATTTTTGGAGCTATGCAGAATAGGTTTCCAATATTTGCTCCTTTTCCAACCAGAATCCTAGCTGCCGGCATTCCCCCTCGTCATGGTAAATCTTGTAAAATAAGAGAGAATAGCCATAAGTATTCAGACATAATGTGTACTTACAGCCCATAATGCAGTAAATATTGATATAAAAGCATGATGCAAAATGGACGCATTAGCACCCCAAGTAAATATTCAAGGATACTCAAGCGTCTAAGCTTGGGGATGCCCCGAAAGGCATCCCATCTTTCTTCAACAAGTATCGGTATGTTTTCGTTCTCGTTTCGTTCATGTCATATGTGCAAATCTTGGAGCATCTTTTGCATTTAGTTTTCACTTTTCTTTTTTGCACCATGCTGGTATGAGATAGTCCATGGTTGATTTATAGAATGCTCATTGAACTTCACTTATATCGTTTGAGTATGGCTTTGTAGAATGCTTCATGTGCTTCACTTATATCATTTGAAGTTTGGATTGCCTATTTCTCTTCACACCGAAAATCGTTGTTTGTAGAATGCTCTTTTGCTTCACTTATATTTATTAGAGCATGATCTTTTGTAGAAAGAATTAAACTCTCCTGATTCACTTATATCTATTTAGAGGGTCAACAGGAATTGGTCAATTGCATGGTTAGTCATGAAATCCTACATAAAACTTGTGGATCACTGAATATGATATGTTTGATTCCTTGCAATAGTATCGCGATATAGAGATGGAATATGTGGGAGGTACTAGTAAATGGTTGTGGTTAGTAAGAATATTGGTGTTAAGGTTTGTGATTCCCGGAGCATGCACGTATAGTCTCTCGTTATGCTATGAAGTTGGAGCATCATTTATTATTGATTGTCTTCCTTATGAGTTCATGTTTGTTGCATGTTTTATGTTTCACAGAAAACCAATATAAAACGGAATCCAAATGGGATAAAAACTGACGGAGAACTATTTTGGAATATTTGGGATTTTCCGGAGGAAGAATCAATGCGAAACGGTGTCCGGGGTGGCCACGAGACAGGGGGGCGCGCCCTCCCCCCTGGGCGCGCCCTGGACTCTCATGGGCCACCCGTAAGGCGGTTGATGCCCTTCTTTGCCGCAAGAAAGCTAATTTTACGAGAAAAATCTGGGCGAAAGATTCATCCCAATCGGAGTTACGGATCTCCAGATATAAAGGAAACGGTGACGGGGCAGAATCAGAGAACGCAGAAACAAAGAGATAGATCCAATCTCGGAGGGGCTCTCGCCCCTCCCAAGCCCTTCTCCCATCTAGGGAGGAGGTCAAGGAAGAAGAATAAGAAGGGGGGCTCTCTCCCCCTTGCTTCTGGTGGTGCCAGAGCGCTGCCGGGGGCCATCATCATCACTGCGATCTTCACCAACACCACCGTCATCTTCACCAACATCTCCATCACCTTCCCCCCTCTATCTACAGCGGTCCACTCTCCCGCAACCCGCTGTACCCTCTACTTGAACATGGTGCTTTACGCTTCATATTATTTTCCAATGATGTGTTGCCATCCTATGATGTCTGAGTAGATTTCCGTTGTCCTATCGGTGATTGATGAATTGCTATGATTGGTTTGAGTTGCATGTTTTATTATTGGTGCTATCCTATGGTGCCCTCCGTGTCGCGCAAGCGTGAGGGATTCCTGCTATAGGGTGTTGCAATGCATTCATGATTCGCTTATAGTGGGTTGCGTGAGTGACTGAAACACAAACCCGAGTAAGTAGATTGTTGTGTATGGGATAAAGGGGACTTGATGCTTTAATTCTATGGTTGGGTTTTACCTTAATGAATCTTTAGTATTTGCGGATGCTTGCTAGAGTTCCAATCATAAGTGCATATGATCGAAGAAGAGAAAGTATGTTAGCTTATGCCTCTCCCTCAAATAGAATTGCAATAGTGATTATCGGTCTAGTAACATAGTCAATTGCTTAGGGGCAATTCCACAACTCCTACCACCACTTTTCCACACTCACTATATTTACTTTTTTGCATCTTTACCTAAACAGCCCCTAGCTTTTATTTATGTGTTCTTTATTATCTTGCAAACCTATCCTATCACACCTACAAAGTACTTCTAGTTTCATACTTGTTCTAGGTAAAGCGAACGTCAAGCATGCGTAGAGTCGTATCAGTGGCCGATAGGACTTGAGAGAGTATTTGTTCTACCTTTAGCTACTCGTTGGGTTCGACACTCTTACTTATCGAAAGAGGCTACAACTATCCCGTATACTTGCGGGTTATCAATATGATGCACTCTATCACACATATGCCTTATTATATCTTCCTCAAAGCAGCCACCGTACCTACCTATTATGGCCTTTCCATAGCCATTCCGAGATATATTGCCATGCAACTTCCACCGCTTCCATTTTGATGACTTGAGCATTCATTGTCATATTGCTTCGTATGATCATACAACTGACATAGTAGTTGTGGCTCAGCCACCGTGCATTATGTTTTATACATGTTATGCTAGATCATTGAGTCATATTTTGTTCTAGGTATCGAGTTGTAAGTTTTATTTATTTTGAGTTATAACTAAATAGAAGTGTGATGATCATCATTATTCATTATTAGAGCATGTCCCGGTGAGGAAAGGATGATGGAGACTATGATTCCCCCACAAGTCGGGATGAGACTCCGGACAATGAGAGAGAAAAAGAAAGAAAAAAACAAAAAGGAAAAAAGAAAGAAAGAAAATAAAGAAAATATATAAAAAAAGAAGGGGCATTGTTACTATCTTTAACCACATTTGTGCTTCAAAGTAGCACCATGTTTTTCATATAGAGAGTCTCCTATGTAGTCACTTTCATACAAGTGGGAATTTTTCATTATAGAACTTGGCTTGTATATTCCGATGATGGGCTTCCTCAAATGCCCGAGGTCTTCATGAGCAAGCAAGTTGGATGCGCACCCACTTAGTTTTCATATTGAGCCTTCATACACTTATAGCTCTTAGTGCATTCATTGCATGCCAATACCTACTCCTCACGTGGATATCAATTGATGGGCATCTCCGTTGCCTGTTAGTTAGACATGTTGATGTGAGACTTTCTTACCTTTTTGTCTTCTCTATATTTACCCCTATCATCATACTCTATTCCACCCGTAGTGCTATATCCATGGCTTGCGCTCATGTATTACGTGGGAGTTGAAAAAGCTGAAGAGCATTAAAAAGTATGAACCATTGCTTGGCTTGTCATCGGGGTTGTGCATGATAAATACTTTGTGTTAAGAAGACATAGCATGACAAGACTATATGATTTTGTAGGGATAGATTTCTTTAGCATTGATATTTTGAAAGACATGATTGTTTATTGGGATGCCTGAGTATTGATGTCTTTATGGCAAATTATAGACTATTGCTTTGAATCACTTATGTCTTAATATTCATGCCATGATTAGATATATGATCAAGTTTATGATAGGTAGCATTCCACATCAAAAACTATCTTTTTTATCATTTACCTACTCGAGGACGAGCAGGAATTAAGCTTGGGGATGCTGATACGTCTCCTTCGTATCTATAATTTTTGATTGTTTCATGCCAATAGTATACAACTTTCACATACTTTTGGGAACTTTTTATATGATTTATTGGACTAACCTATTGATCCAGTGCCCAGTGCTAGTTCCTGTCTTTGGCATGTTTTTTGTATCGCATAAAATCCATATCAAACGAAGTCCCAATGCGATAAAAGTTTACGAAGAATTATTTTGGAATATATGTGATTTTTAGGAGGTGGAATCAACGCAAACGGGGGCCCATAGTGCCCACAACCCACCAGGGCGTGCCTGGGGGCCCAGGCGCGCCCAGGTGTCTTGTGCCCTCCTCGAAGGTCGGTTGGGTCCCTTCTTCTGGCACAATAAAGATAATTTCTGGAAAAAAATCGTGTAAAACTTTCAGCGCAATCAGAGTTACGGATCTCCGGGGATTTAAGAAACCGTGAAGGGCCAGATCTAGGGAACGCGAAACAGAAGAGAACAGAGAGGGAGATCCAATCTCGGAGGGGCTCCTGCCCCTCTGCTGCCATGGAGGCCATGGACCAGAGGGAGAACTTCCTCCCATCTAGGGGGAGGCCAAGGAAGAAGAAGAAGGAGGGGGGCTATTGTCGGTGTCAAAACCGGCGGATCTCGAGTAGGGGGTCCCGATCTGTGCATCTAAGGCTAATGGTAACAGGAGGTAGGGGACATGATGTTTTACCCAGGTTCGGGCCCTCTCTACGGAGGTAATACCCTACTTCCTGCTTGATTGATCTTGATGATATGAGTATTACAAGAGTTGATCTACCACGAGATCGTAGAGGCTAAACCCTAGAAGCTAGCCTGTGATTATGATTGTTGTTGTCCTACGGACTAAACCCTCTAGTTTATATAGACATCGGAGGGGGCTAGGGTTATACAGAGTCGGTTACAAAGAAGGAGATCTAACATCCAGATCGCCAAGCTTGTCTTCCACGCAAAGGAGAGTCCCATCCGGACACGGACGAAGTCTTGAGTCTTGTATCTTCACGGTCCAACAGTACGGCCAAAGTATATAGTCCGGCTGTCCAGATACCCCCTAATCCAGGACTCCCTCAGTAGCCCCTGAAACAGGCTTCAATGACGATGAGTCCGGCGCGTAGATTGTCTTCGGCATTGCAAGGCGGGTTCCACCTTCGAATACTCCAAAGAAAACCTCGAACACTTAAATCGTGTCCGGCTCTGCAAGACGATTTTCACATACCACCGTAGAGAGAATGATATTCCACAAATATAATCTACTGACAACTTTAGATAACATGACATCACACCATGGTCGAGTCATTATTCGAACACTCTTCCCACAACCAGCCACCGCACATATTGCGAGGCGGCTTCCTCGGCACGTCTTGTGGAAGCAGAGATCATGTCCCCTTATCACGAGATTCTCATCATTACGGGTATGGGTAACCCAACCACGCCATCAATCGTGGCGCTTGGGAAATAAGCAATTTTTAATGGGCAAGTGGGGAGGCGCACCGTCTTCGCCACCTCTATAAAGGGATAAGGATCCCCCATTTTTATCGACGCCTTCTTCCTCCTTCGCTCATCCATTCTCGCACCCTCGAGCTCCAGCACCCTAGTTCACGCCTTCTCCGCATAGCCAAACATGTCCGGAGCGGGAGGCAAGTGGGTGGCTTCCACCATCAAGGAGGAGCACATTACGAAGCTCCGGGCGGCCGGATACTTGGCCGCAGATATCACGCACCGGCTGCCGGACGCAAGGCATATTATTCCGACTCCAGGACCTCACGAGAGGGTCGTGTTCCTCGCCCACTTCGTCCGCAGACTGGGATTCCCCCTCCACCCATTCGTCCCCGGGCTCATGTTCTATTACGGGTTGGATTTTCATGATGTGGCCCCTAACTCCATCCTCAACATCTCGGCGTTTATCGTCGTGTGCGAGGCCTTTCTCCGCATCAGGCCCCACTTTAGCCTGTGGCTAAAGATCTTCAACGTAAAGCCAAAGATAGTGGTCGGCCAGCATGCGGAGTGCGGTGGCGCCATGGTGGGCAAGATGCCCAACGTCACCTGGCTCGAAGGCTCCTTTGCAGAGACCGTGAAGGGGTGGCAATCGGGGTGGTTCTACATCACCGAGCCGCGCGATGCCAACTGGGTGGTGGCCCCTGAATTCCGATCCGGCATCCCTGTGTGGCTCACTTCCTGGAAGAGGAAGGGCCTGGCCTGGGGCGCATCCGTGGAGCTGACCGGACTCCAGAACTGCGTCAAAAACATGATAACCAAGAGTATCAGGCTGGTCAATGTGGTCCAGGTCATGCTATTTCGCCGGATTCTCCCGAGTTAGAGACGGGCATTCAACTTGTGGGAGTTCGACGCGGCCCAACACCAGACACTGCAAGAGCTCTTTGACACGACGCACAAAGACGCCTGGAAGGTGTTGTTCAAGGCCAGCGAAGTTCCTGCCCCCACCTCTGAGGACCGTCAACTCAGCGCCAGGCGCCAGGCCAACGCGGTAAGCATTCTACATTTTGCAAGATGTGCCTTTCCCCAGTATATTCGTGGGAGAAACTTAGGCCACTGTGCTGATTTTAACAGGAATATGTGGCGAGATCGTAAGTATCTGCACTTTGTAATACTTTTAGTGCGACTTAGCTTCATAGTTTGTTATAACGCCGAACACGCATATGGAGTCAGGCCAGGTCCCATCCCGAGGTATCCTCTTCAGAGTGGTCTTTGAGTGATTCGGCAATGAATTTGCTCCCGACGGCCACCTCCCCTCGGCCTGCGGATGACACGGAGGTGTGGTCCCAAAGGGTACCAGAGCAGGGGGAGGCGGCTCTGGAGACGCCCCAAGGCGAAATTCTAGACGCCGGGCACATGGGGAGTAAGATCCCCATAGATTGTGCTGACGAGAGCCGCAGCAAGTTGGGCTCCCAGCCGGACACTGGACTGGAACCTCCAAAGGTTCAGGATTTGGGTAGGCAGCCCCTCGCTAGGGAGGACGAGCCTGCCGTGCTGATGACCTCCGTTGCACCAGAGGCGTCGGATAATCTGCTGGAAGTGCTTCGCGGCGCTTCCATGGATGAAGAGCACCGTACTCTTATGAGTACGGTGATTCAGAATGTTCGGTCCGCCATAAGCGGATTGACCGAAGCCTGCACCAGCCTCCTGAGAGGTTTTGAGGTAAGTAATCAAAAGTGTGAGAAATTATCACCCAATAGACAGTAGCCCCTGATACTCTGTTTGGTGTTCCGAAAGAAAAGCCAAATGGAGGGTCGACTTTAAACCGCAGGAATCTAACAGTATGTGCCTATGGGAATAAGCAGGCGGTGCTGCTTGCCGCTGCTGCCCGCACAGCAGAGGTCGCCGGACTTGAACGGGACCTGAAGCAGGTCGAAGAGGAGCTCAGCCTCATGAAGAGGCAGCTCAAAGAGAACAAAGGTGAGTGATACCCCGTTCATGTGTTGTATAGCAGAGAAAAATTGGTGACACTAACAAAAAGCGTCATGATTTTTTAATAGGGGCTACAACCGAAGTGACGGCCCTGAGGAAAGCGCTATCTGAGGCCGAAGACAAGGTGGACACGGAGCGCATTGAGCGTGAAAGGCAAGATGCTAGGGTGGGCGAGGTACAGCAAGAGCTCTAGGAGCTCGACAAGAAGTTCGAGTCCTTGGAGCGTGACTTCAACACGAAAGAGTCTGAGCTTGTGAAGGCCCTTCTGAGCGCGAAAGACGCCAAGGCCTAAGCCCAAAAGGCCCAACAGGAAATCTAGGCGGCCAAGAAGATAGCGGTGGGTATGGCATTTATTATGCAAAGCAAGCATGTGGAGGAGACATTTCTTTTACTTACCCAAATTCGGAGCTCTCTAGGGGCATTCACAGATCTGCCACGCAGCATATCGGATGCCACGGAGTTCTACCATGCCGAAGAGGGGAGTTCTACAGAGAAGCTGTTCTAGTCCGAGTATGCTGGAGCCGAACACCCAATGCCTCTGAGTGACCAATTGAAGCAATTGGCTGAACTCCACAGGACGGCCGAAGTGGCCATGAAGGACTTCATAGTCCGGATGTGGCCTGGTGAGCCCCTGCCCGACAGCTACTTCGGCCTTATAAAGCGGATGGTAAATGCTTGTCCGCGGCTTGAAGTTATCAAGTGATCCGTTTGTATTGAGGGTGCTCGCCGGGCCTTTGCCCCGTGCGAAAATGCATTGGGCCAAGCTGGATGCAGAGAAGCTGGTGAAGGATGGACCACCGGAGGGCAAGGCGCATCGCTACCCCGAGAAATATTATGATGGTGTTATGAAAGGCACTCGTCTCATGGCCGATGAATGTACCAAGGACACAATCATTGAGTGAATGTACTCATGTAGTCTTTGTAATATGAAAACGAATTTGTTTGCGTTATATGGCGCTTTGTTGATTTAAAATATTACCTTCTGTGCGGCTGTTTATAACATTCTGAAAGTAGGCCAGTCGTCGGCATCCGCCCCCGCGTAACTAGTACTAGGGTGTTCGTGGAAAACCCAAACACTCTTTATCCAAATTTTTGGTCCTTGAAGGAGGTGCTTGGCGCAGCGAACAAGGCAATCATACTATGCGGCTTTATAACTCTCACTTAGCCATAGAAGTCTACAATTTTAAATTTTGGCGAAGCCCCTAGAATTCGGAAAGCCAAATTGGGGCGCTATACACGCCTAAATCGGACTAGGCCGATTCCTCGACTGAAGCGGAAAAAAAACTTTAAGGATTTAAGACCTCTCGAACAGCGACCAGCTCTCACCGCATCATGACAGTCAGTTTTCGGATTTCTCTACTGAGGTGCTCGTCCAGAAGAACCGGGACACAATCACAGTAGTTCTCCCTGCGCTACCTTAGCCGATAGAACGGAACGTAAGGTACCAAAACAAGGGAGCCGGGCAAACCCAACTATTGACCCAAGACATGATTTGGAGCTGATGCATATAATGCTATAAGTTCGGGGTGCTGCATTGTTGAAAGTGTTCGGACTTATCTTGCCGTATTATGGGGCACCATAAGAAGCCCCTGGCAAACTGAACGTACCAAAGTGTACGGATTCAATATTAAATAAACATTTTAGGGAAAATGTGAAGATAGGAATAATAAGCTGATGCTATATATTATTTCCCATTGTTAAAGAATACATCCAAGCATATGTGTACAATTAATGTGTTGAGCAGAAGCAAATAGGACTATTTGACATGTCATATCCAAGGGTGGGCCGCATGTGGGTATGTAAAACAGGTATAACGATCATTGACAGATACCACATGGGATTCCCTGTGTGCGCAAAGTCTTTTGCCTCCTTGGTTTTCCCTCATGTGATAAGCCCGATAATCTGGTTCTCTAAGGGGGCTGCCCAAAAGTAGGGTCCTGAAAAAGAAAGAAGGTTATTTAAAGTATGCGGCGGTTGAACCGCACTGTGGACCGCGTCACCGTTGCGCCTCCGCCTATGCCCATGGTATTTTGAGTGTGTAATTGTGTATGCACGGCACAAATGCTGCCTGAATGGGGCTAGGGCAGAGGCCGGACTGCTAGTCGCGCTCTTGGCGTGCCTGGTGATCCTGTTGCAGGGTACTCCGGACTCGCTTGACGGTGTTAGGGGTTGTTGTCGCCGGATTGGTGGTTTGCCGGAGAAGGCTGCTTTGTACTTCTGCCGCGAGGGACGCAGTGTTCTCTTCTATACGGAGAGAGCGGTCTGTGTTTCCATTGACTGTTATAACCCCCCGAGGTCCTAGCATCTTGAGCTTGAGGTATGCATAGTGTGGTACCGCATTGAATCGAGCAAATGCGGTCCGTCCAAGCAGTGCATGATAGCCACTACGGAAAGGGACGATATCAAAGATTAACTCCTCGCTTCGAAAGATATCCGGGGATCCGAAGACCACTTCCAGTGTTATGGAGCCCGTACAAAGGGCCTCTACTCCTGGAATTACATCTTTGAAGGTGGTTTTGGTGGGCTTGATCCTTGAAGGATCGATGCCCATTTTGCACACTGTGTCCTGATAAAGCAGGTTCAGGCTACTGCCACCGTCCATAAGGACTCGCGTGAGGTGGAATCCGTCGATGATTGGGTCAAGGACCAATGCAGCTGAACCACCGTGACGGATGCTGGTAGGGTGATCCCTACGATCAAAAGTGATTGGACAGGCTGGCCATGGGTTGAACTTTGGGGCGACTGGCTCCATCGCATAGACGTACCTTAGTGCTCGCTTTTGTTCTCGTTTGGGAATGTGGGTGGCATAGATCATATTTACCGTTGTCACCTGAGGAGGAAATTTCTTCTGTCCCCCCATGTTCGGCCGCCGGGGCTCCTCGTCATCGTCGCTATGCAGCCCCTTGTCCTTGTTTTTGGCATTTATTTTGGCGGCCTGTTTGAACACCCAGCAATCTCTGTTAGTGTGGTTGGCTGGCTTATCAAGGGTGCCGTGAATTTGGAACGAGCGATCAAGTATGCGGTCCAGACTGGACGATCCTTGATTGTTTCTTTTAAACGGCTTTTTCCGCTGACTGGATTTTGAGCCACTAAATCCGACGTTGACTGTCGTGTCTTCGGTGTTGTCGCCATTGTTCTGACGCTTGTGTCTATTGCTTCGTGGCTTGCCGTTACTATCGCGGACATCTGAAGTGCCGGAGGTTCTAAGCGTGGTGCTACTGCGAGCCAACTAGCTGTCCTCGCCCGCGCAGAAGCGGGTCATGAGTGTCGTGAGGGCCGTCATGGACTTCGGTTTTTCTTGGCCGAGGTGTCGGGCGAGCCACTCGTCGCGGATATTATGCTTAAAGGCCTCCAAGGCTTCGGCGTCCGGACAGTCGACAATTTGGTTCTTTTTAGTTAGGAACCGAGTCCAGAATTTCCTGGCTGACTCTCCGGGCTGTTGGGTACTTTGACTCAAGTCGTCAGCATCTAGTGGTCTCACGTAGGTGCCTAGGAAATTGTCGAGGAACACGTCCTCCAGGTTTTCCCAACTGCCGATGGAATTTGCCGACAGGCTATTCAGCCAGTGTCGGGCCGGTCCTTTGAGTTTAAGGGGAAGATACTTGATGGCATGTAGATCGTCACCGCGGGCCATGTGAATGTGGAGAAGGAAATCTTCGATCCATACCGCGGGGTCTGTTGTGATATCGTATGATTCGATGTTTACGGGTTTAAACCCTTCTGGGAATTCGTGATCCATCACTTCGTCAGTGAAGCAGAGGGGGTGTGCGGTGCCTCTATGCCGGGCTATGTTGCTATGCAGTTCAAATAAGTCTGGTCGGCTATGTTCGGCCCGGCTGGACTTGCTGATAGTGTATCCGGCATGACGATCATCGTCACGTGTTGGGGGGCGCCCCCGCGATCCGTAGATCTTGGCCGTCCTGCCTTGTTTTCTAGTATGTCTCGCATGTCCTACCTATTGCCCCGGGCCATAGTGTATTGGCGTGGGGGTGCAGGCTGGTATTCGGGCTGATACGCCATTTTATCCCGGCCACGAGGTGGCCGGTCAGCCTCGTCCTGTGCTGGTAGTGTGGGCTTTGGGGCCTCCTCCTCGAGTTGAGGTAGCAACTTGTGTTTTGGGTAACCTTTGGGGTGGCGCTCGAGTCCGTATTCCTCAGCTACCAGGACCTCAGTCCATCTGTCTGTGAGTAGATCTTGATCAGCTTGGAGCTGCTGCTGCTGCTTTTTCAGGCTTCTTGCAGCCGCCATAAGCCGGTGCTTTAAGCGCTCCTGCTCTACGGGATCCTCAGGCACGCCGAATTCATCATCGCCGAGGCTCACCTCGTCTTTGGAGGGGGGCATGTAGTTGTTCTCCTCCAAGTATCTGTATGTTGCCTGTTCGTCTGGGCTAACCTGCCTGTCTTCCTGTTCGGCCTGCTTGAAGGTAGGCTGATCGAGATTGTATTCATCATCAGCACTATCCAGATTGTTTTCGTCTCCTGTGCCGGTATTGCTGTGGCGGGGCTTGGAGCGGCGCCGATGACGCCCATGCTTTGATTTCTTCCTTGAGGGGTTATCCTCCATTGCCTCATCGCCATTGGTTTCTTTGGGAGTGTCCACCATATATATGTCATATGAGGAGGTGGCTGTCCAGCGCCCCGTGGGCGGTGGTTCCTGTTCTTCTCCTGCATCGTCGTCCACACCGTCGATGTCTTCAAAGTTGAAGTCAAGCACGTCGGTCAAATCATCAACAATGGCAATGAAGTTGGTGGTGGGTGGGCAACGAATTTCCTCGTCGCCTGCTTCCCACTCGAGCCGGACATAGTTCGGCCAAGAGTCTCCTGACAAAGAGAGAGACTTTAATGAGTTTAGCATGTCGCCAAAGGGCGAGTGCCGTAAGATATCCGCGGCGGTGAACTCCATTACCAGAGCCCAACCAGATTCGGTGGGCTCGGGGCCGCGCGGTCTAGAACCTACAGCCGGATACAAGTCCAAGGGTCTAGTGACACACACTTCCTTGGGGATGGAGTCCGTGTTCGGCTCTACCGCCGATGAGTATGCGGCCTCCGGGGCAGGGTCCATCCACCCGTCCTCGGACGACGCGATCTGCCCCGGATTTAGGTCCGGAGCTCCTGCAGGTGCAATATCCTGAGTATTGTCTGACAGCAAGTCTAAGCCGTGCTCGTCGTGACTATTTGGCGCTCCTGGCGTACGCCCAAATCCGTCGAAGATCAAGTCTCCGCGGGTATCGGCCGTGTAGTTCAAGTTTCCGAACCTGACCTGATGGCCAAGGGCATAGCTATCGATCTGCTCCAGATGGCCAAGCGAATTGGTCCGCAGTGTGAAGCTGTCGAACATGAAGATCTGTCCGGGGAGAAAAGTCTCACCCTAGACCACGTTGTTGTTGATGATTGAAGGAACCATCAAGCCTTGCAGCGACGACACAGAGGAACTCTCCATGAAAGCACCAATGTCGGTGTCAAAACCGGCGGATCTCGGGTAGGGGGTCCCGATCTGTGTGTCTAAGGCTAATGATAACAGGAGGCAGGGGACATGATGTTTTACCCAGGTTCGGGCCCTCTCTACGGAGGTAATACCCTACTTCCTGCTTGATTGATCTTGATGATATGAGTATTACAAGAGTTGATCTACCACGAGATCCTAGAGGCTAAACCCTAGAAGCTAGCCTGTGATTATGATTGTTGTTGTCCATCGGACTAAACCCTCCGGTTTATATATACAACGGAGGGGGCTAGGGTTATACAGAGTCGGTTACAAAGAAGGAGATCTAACATCTGGATCACCAAGCTTGTCTTCCACGCAAAGGAGAGTCCCATCTGGACACGGGACGAAGTCTTGAGTCTTGTATCTTCATGGTCCAACAGTCCGGCCAAAGTATATAGTCTGGCTGTCCGGATACCCCCTAATCCAGGACTCCCTCAGCTATCTCCCCCTCTCTCCCGGTGGCGCCGGAGTGCCACCGGGGCAAGAATCGTGACGGCGATCTACATCAACAATCTTTCTATCGTCAACACCAACTCTCTCCCCCTCTATGTAGTGGTGTAACACCTCTTCTCCCCATTGTAATCTCTACTTAAACATGGTGCTCAACTCCATATATTATTTTCCAATTATCTATGGTTATCCTATGATGTTTGAATAGATCCATTTTGTCCTATGGGTTAATCGTGATCTTGGTTGGTATGATTGTATATTTTATTTTTGGTGCTGTCCTACAGTGCCCTCCGTCTCGAGAAAACGTGAGGGGCCCCTGTTGTAGGGTGTTGCAATATGTTCATGGTTTGCTTATTGTCAGTGTTGCGGGGGTGACAGCAGCATATACGCGGATAAGTGGGTTATGGCGTATGGGAGTAAAGAGGACTTGATACTTCATGCTATGGTTGGGTTTCATGATCTTAATGATCTTTAGTAGTTGCGGATGCTTGCTAGGGGTCCAATCATAAGTGCATGTGATCCAAGTAGAGAAAGTATGTTAGATCATGCCTCTCCCTCATATAAAATTACAAGAATGATTACCGGTACTTGTTATCAATTGCCTAGGGACAAATGACTTTCTTATTGACAAAAGCTATCCACTTTAATTACCTTGCAATTTATTTCGTAGTTTTATTCTCGCAAAGTACTCATAGTTTTATTCTTGCAAAATAGTTTCATACTTTTTTTAGGTAAAGCAAACGTCAAGTGTGCCTAGAGTTGTATCGGTGGCCGATAGAACTTGAGGGAATATTTGTTCTGCCTTTAGCTCCTTGTTGGGTTCGACACTCTTATCTATCAAACAAGGCTACAAACGATCCCCTATACTTGTGGGTTATCAGTTCTCTTGCTACAATAATTTGATTTGCATATCACTGATAGAAAAGGAGTAGAGAACCCCGTAGCTGATAACCTGTCTAGGTTGGAGAATGTTCTTGATGACCCACTACCTATTGATAATACTTTTCCTGATGAGCAATTAGTTGCAATAAATGTTTCTAATAGTACACCTTGGTATGCTGACTATGCTAATTATATTGTTGCTAAATACACCCCCCTAGCTTTACATACCAACAAAAGAAAAAAAATCTTCTATGGTTTAAGATATTACTTTTGGGATGACCCACATCTTTATAAAGAAGGAGTAGATGGTATTATTAGATGTTGCGTACCTGAGCATGAATAGGGACAGATCCTATGGAAATGTCACTCTGAAGCTTATGGAGGACATCATGCGGGAGACAGAACTGCTAACAAGGTATTGCAATCTATGTTTTATTGGCCTACTCTCCTCTAGGATGCTCGTAAGTTCATCTTATCTTGTGATGAATGTGAAAGAATAGGTAATATCGGTAAGCGTCAAGAAATGCCTATGAATTATTCACTTGATGTTGAACCATTTGATGTTTGGGGATTTGATTACATGAGACCTTTTCCTTCCTCTAATGGGTATACTCATATTTTGGTTGTTGTTGATTATGTTACTAAGTGGGTAGAAGCTATTACAACTAGTAGTGTTGATCACAACACCTCTATTAAGGTGCTTAAAGAAGTTATTTTCCCAAGGTTTGGATTCCTTAGATATTTAATGATTGATGGTGGTTCACACTTTATTCATGGTGCTTTCTGTAAGATGCTTGCCAAGTATGATGTTAACCATAGAATTGCATCACCCTATCATCCTTAGTCTAGTGGTCAGGTTGAACTTAGCAATAGAGAAATAAAATTAATTTTACAAAAGACTGTCAATAGGTCCCGAAAGAATTGGTCTAAGAAATTAGATGATGCACTTTGGGCTTATAGAACAACATATAAAAATCATATGGGTGTGTCTCCCTATAAAATGGTTTATGGAAAAGCTTGTCATTTGCCTCTTGAGTTAGAACATAAAGCATATTGGGCAATTAAAGAACTCAACTATGATTTCAAACTTGCTGGTGAAAAGAGGTTATTTGCTCAATAGATGAATGGAGAACCCAAGCTTATCAAAATGCCAAGTTATTTAAAGAAAAAGCTAAAAGATGGCATGATAAAAGAATCCAAAAGCGTGAGTTCAAGGTTGTAGAATATGTTCTTTAATAGAACTCTCGTTTCAGATTCTTTGTAGGAAAACTCCTCTCTAAATGGGAAGGACCATATGTTATCGAGGAGGTTTATCGATCTGGAGCAATCAAAATAACTAATGCCGAAGGTACTGACCCAAAGGTTGTTAATGGCAATGAATAAAACATTATATCTCAGGTACGCTCATTAATGTTGAAAGCAATATTATCCAAACTATGACACCGGAGGAACACATAAAAGAAACCTTCTGGAACACTCTAGAATCGTGAAAAAGAGGAGGTACGTGATACGGTAAGTAAACGGACTCCCAAAAATTTGCTAAAATATTTTTTGTCCGTTTTGGAATATAACAAAAATTAGGAAAATAAGAAACTACCAGGGAGGTGACCTTGGTGGGCCATGCGCACCCAGGTGGGTTGTGCCCACCTCATGTACCTTTCGGACTCCGTCTTTCTTCCGTTTGCTTGTTTCCCAAGATAAAAAAATCTTTATATACCCCCCCCCGAACCTATTGACCCCTGTATCACGGAGAAATCTTCTGTTTTCTTTTCTCGCTGTTTTCTGTCAGATTTGTCAAGTCGGGCATCATGTCTTCTCCCTCGTCCAACGATGAAGAAGGCAATGCTTGGTTGCTTCAGGTGGAGTCCAGGGGAGAGGGGGTTGAAGAGGTCTCTATGGAGGAAGATGGGGGAGACTCGCTTGGAGTTCACCCTCCGGCCTTTGAGAGGGGCACCCTGGCCAGCATCTCCACTCGTCCTAACCCCCATCAAGCCATGAGGCCAACAAACAATCAAGAGAGCCATGGAGATCAGGAAGGACTCCCTCCAAGGAGACCTCTACATAGGTTACATCGAAACAATTTTCACAATTGATTCATAACTATGGGTTCGAAAACACTTCTCATGTGCATATACTGCCCAATTGGGACATATTCGTCCAAGAGAAAGTGATGCAGGAACAAACTCTTGGGGTCCAGAAAATAAGCATATAATGGCTAAAGTAGAGAAGAACACTGAGTTGCTTCATCAAGCTCTTCGGGAGATTCACAATTTAAGAGAGGCACTCAGAGATATATTAGACAAACCCTCTTCATCATCACCACCACCTCTTTCTTTGTTACCAAAAGAAAATTGAGTATCGGGTATGGGCACTCCCCTTGGCTTGTGCCAAGCTTGGAGGAGGTGCCCCGGTATCTTATCACCTCCACTATCTTTTGCCTTTATTTACCTTAGTTCGATCCATAGTTACCTTTTTATTTAGATGAATAAAAGTTTAGTTCGATCATTTCTTTTGAAAGTTTGCTTAGTGATCTATCCTTGTAATCGTATGCGAGATATATAATAAAGTCTAGTTTGAGTTTTGCTTTCTTTACTTTCATGTTTCAACAAAAAGAAAGGAAATAAATGAAAATGGTCATATGCTAATCTTATGGTAAGTAATGACACCACATAAGGAAAAGTATAAGTAGAAAATTTTATTGGAGATTGACAAACATAGCATTGGTCAATGATGCAATTCATGAAAGAATTAATAAGGGAAGAGAAGATTCACATGCAAATACACTATCTTGGAAATCTTTTGTGATTGTGAGCCCCCATAAAAATATTATATGCCAAATTTGTTGATTTTGGAAAAGGAAGACAACATAAAGATTTATGTTTGTTCATATTCACATAGAAGTTATATTGTGATAGATCCTTCAACATGTGGTGCTTGCCCCCTATCTTTACTAGCCAAAAACTCCGCACCAAGTAGAGATACTACTTGTGCATCCAAAAACCCTTAAACCCAAATATTATTTTCAAGAGTCCACCATACATACCTAAGGATTGAGTAAGACCCTTCAAGTAAGTTGTCATCGGTGCAATAAGGCAATAAAAATTGCTTCTAAAAGTGTTAGATCATTTAGTGTAAGAGAAAATTGAGTGTTGTACGAACTTGTGATGGCAAAGAATAAAAGCGACAGACTGCATAATAAAGGTTGCTATCATAAGGGGCAATCTAACGTGACGTTCTTTTGCACTAAGGGATTGAGAATACAAACAAAAAGAGCATGGCAACCTCCGCTTTCCTCTACGAAGGGTCTATCTTTTACTTTTATGTATTTACTTTCATGCAAGAGTCAAAGTTTTTATCTATTCCTTTTTATTTTTCTATTTTGGCAAGCATAATGTGGTGAGGAAAGATCTAGGAACATATATCACTACAAAAAAGACACATCCGTGACATTTTGGGCCGAACGAAAATTTTCGGTCATACTTATGACACTTCTATGACAATAATTGCGACAAAACCCGGTAACATCACAGATGTGGTGGGCTCCTACTTCTATGACATAAAATCATGACAGAAAATGGGCTTTTTGTCCTGGGCGGGCCGGAGACGCAGCTGCATGACATTCTTTGGGCCGTCCATGACGGAAAAACGCATGGTAGAAGCAAGGGCGAGGAAAATTTCGGGGACTTCCCGGTTACGGTGGGTGGTAGGGGGCCGAGCGATGCGTGTTTCTCTCGTACATGTACGCGCGTGTGTGCGAGGCATTGGCTCTAACTGAACCCAAGCGAGGCGTTGGGCTCTAACTGAACCCGAGCGATTGCACTGCAGGCTACACGTTACTGAACCTAAACGATCGGTCGATGGCTGTTAACTAAACCCGATCGAGCGATTCCTTTGCTACTGCTGCTAACTGAAGCCGATCGATGCTGCCTCTGGATGAACAGTGAGCATTGCGGGGGGGGTGGATGAATAGTGAGCGGTGGGGGTGCATGAACAAGACCCCGTGGCGTTGCCTCTGGATGAACAGGACCCCGATCGATCGAGTCGGCTGGGGCTGGATGAACAGGACCCCGTGGAGGGCTGGATGAACAGGACGACCTCGTGGAGGGCTGGATGAACAGTAGATGGTGGAGGGGTGGATGAACAGTAGCCCGTGGAGAGGTGGTTGAACAGGAGCACGTGGAGGGGTGGTTGAACAGTAGCCGGTGGAGTAGCGCGTAGTGGAGGCTTGATGAACAGGAGCCCATGGAGGCTGGAGGAGGTCGACGGTGGATGAACAGTAGCCCGTGGAGGCTGGAGGAGGTCGACGGTGGAGATGAACAGTATCACATGGAGTCCGTTTTGCGGTACACCACACTCCCCCCCAATAAACAGGACCCCCATTTCGATCGTAGCGCTCCAACACAAGTTCGTTTCGTCCGTTTTGCGGTACGCCACACCCCTCCCAATCAACAGGACCCCGTTTCTACTGTAGGAGGTCCGTTTCCTCCGTTTTGCGGTACGCCAAACCCCTCCCGATGAACAGGATCCTGTTTCAAACGTGGCCGGTCGAACACAAGGTCGTTTCCTCCATTGTGCGGTACGCCAGGCCTCGTTTCCATCGCCTGTTCCGTCCAAGCCGGTTGGCTCCCATGTGTTCCGTTGCCTCCGGATGAACACGACACATTCCGTTGCCTCCCGATGAACAGGATGCATTCTGTTGCCTCCCCATGAACACGACGACGCAGTTTCTCCGTTTCGACCCAGCCATGTACACGAGCCTTGGCCGTACGTATGCACGAGTAGGCGTTCGAGACCCGGCCCGTAAGTACGACATGGCCGTATTTTCTTTCTTGCACATTGTCTGTTGTACGTACGTGTACATGCTACGTGCATGCCTCTACATCCACCAGTATGTACGTACACGTTCACGACCAAAATGACAATGCTACGTACGCTTCGACCAGGTGGGTCCTGACTGTCAGGCACTTCCTTGCGTGCGAAGATGTAGCTGGTGGGTCCTAGCAGTCATGGGGGCGAATCATTTTTTTTGCCCAGACGCACTTCCTTGCATGTGAAGATGTAGCTGGTGGGTCCAAGCAGTCAGGGGGAACTTTTTTTCGCAAAATACAGTGGCCCGTCCGGTGGGTCCCTGCTGTCAGGTGGAGGAATAATTATTTTGCGCGTAATAAGGAGGCACTTCCTTGCTGCGGCCGTGGACCCAGCTGTCAGCCTCTCCATGTACAGTCCACGTCCGATGGAAGCTGTTCCTTGACCATGTTGACCACGCCGCGCCGAGAGCACCAGGGCGGTGGACGAAAACGAGGCCTAGGAAGGGGACAACGTGGAGCCGGGGAAGACACTACAATGGATGCCCACGCGTAGAGGAGTATGAGGGTTCACTGGTTCGGCTGCGGTGTGAGGTTGCCGTCGCCGCAGAATAACAGGGGGTGTGGGTGAGTAGAGGGATGGCCTGACCAGTGGTGGGAGTAGTATGGGGGCGGTGAGACCTCTGCGGCAGCACAGCCGGCCACGGGAGGCAGGAGCAGGCGGCACAACCAGCGCTGCTTTGGGTGGCTGGAGCAAGAAGACCAGAGGTTGAAGAAGCACTATGGTCGTTGGATGGACATCATACGGTCACTGTAGTATTGACTAAGTTGACAAAGCCCTCAGTCCCCGTCAACTTAGTAGGCCCACAAGTCAGCCACCCACTATGGTGGGTCCCAGCTAGCAGGGGGGTATTCATTTTTTTGTGCATAATAAGGAGACACTTCCTTGCGTGCAAAGATATAGCTGGTGGGTCCGACCTGTCAGCAGGGGGAATGTTTTTTTCGTGAAATACAGAGGCCCTTCCGGTGGGTCCCAGATGTCAGCTGGAGGAATCATCATTTTGCGCGTAATAAGGAGGCATTTCCTTGTGTGCGGCCGTGGACCCAGCTGTCAGCCTCTCCACGTATAGTCCACGTCCGATGGAAGTTGTTCCATGAGCACATTGACCACACCGCACCGAGAGCACCAGGGCAGTGGACGACGGTGAGGCCTAGGAAGGGGATGACGCGGAGCCGGGGAAGACGCGGCAGTGGATGCCCATGCGGAGAGGAGTATGAGGGTTCACTGGTTCGGCTGCGGTGAGATGTTGCCGTTGCCGCAGGGCCTGGCTAGCGGTGGGAGTAGTAGGGGGCGGTGAGGCCTCAGCGGCAGCACAGCCGGCCACTAGAGGTAGGACCAGGCGGTCTCGCCGGCACTGGTTTGGGCGGCTGGTGCAAGAAGAGCAACACTTGAAGAAGCAACAGGACTGTTCGATTCAAATCCAACGGTTATTGCTGCTACAATCATTTGTTGACTAAGTTGACAAGCCCTGCGTACGCGTCAACTTAGTAGGCCCACAGGTCAGCCTCCCAACCAGTGCACCCCAGATGTCAGTGGGAGGAATCATTTTTTTCCGCGTAATAAGGAGGCAGTTGATTGCGTGCAGCCAGGCCAGTGGAGGGATTAGGGTGGGCCGGGGAAGCCTGCGCGGCATCACAGCGGGCCACAAGAGGAGGGAGCAGGCAGTCCCGCCGGTGCTAGTTTAGGCAGCTGGAGCAGGAAGATCAGAGATTGAAGAAGCATGTCGGCCATTGGATGGACATCCAACAGTCACTGCTGCTAGAATTGTGTGTTGACTGACAAAGCCTTGCGTAAACAAGTCAGCCTCGAAATCTGTGGCGTGTACAGCCCATTTGCTATTATTTTTATAATTTTTACTCATTTATAATTCATATGGAAATTATTGCAGCCCGTTTTCCATTTTTAGAATTGCTGCCCATTTTCTGGTCAGTACCAGGGTTAAAAAGTTAACTAAATATGTGCCAAATTTTGAAAATTCGCAAATTTTGGCTCGGGAACAAAATATTGTTAATCCAAAATTTAGTAGCCATACTAAAACAAATTTAAAAATAAATTAGTACTATGTCATGTTAAATCCAATGAAATACTATAAAATATGAGTGAAGAACAAAAACAAAAAAAGAAACTAATATCTCATTTGCTATAATTTTTTTGGAATTTTCAAACCCTTTGATATTACTTTTAACATACACTGACCATACTCTTTGGCCAGGCCGGAATGCATCCCTCCTCGTCTTGAAAGATTTGCATCCCAGTAAGTCGAAGAAAACAAATAGGCCTAGCTTTGGTATTCTTCAAAAAGAAATACTGGGCTACCTATTTTCCCAAAGAAAAACCTGCTGGGCTGGTCATGTTGTTAGATGGGCCACAGAGACCGCACAACCCAATTTATAGCCTGCTCCTGCGAATTACTACTCAAAAAAAGTTGTGCAATTCTGTTGTTAATTGACTATACGTTAAAAATGATATGGGTCCCAGATATCAACAGGGTGGATTAGAGTAAAAAACGAGGGGTGCATCTGAGTAGTAAAAGAGGCGCTTGCTTGTGTTCGGGAGTGGACCTGGCGGGTCCATACTGTCATACTCACAACTACAGTTCTCTCCCGATTCACTATGTTGACAGGGACCGTTTCGAAAAAAACTATGTTGACAGGGCCGGACGGCGGCGCCGCGGCGAGCGCACCAAGGAGGAGGATAAAGTGTTGTCGCCAATGTCCTGGGCTGGGTTGGACATTCTTATTGAAAAATAAAAATGGACCAGAACTATTTATGACATTGACTACGATTTGCATGGGTCCGCTGGTTGCAGGAAGAAAATGCTGGGAGAAAGAAGACTGGTCGCTATCTTTGCCTAAGAATAATATCGACTGAATGTAACGACACTATCATAGGAAATAATATCCTCCTGTTAAATCATGAATTTAAAGAACTGGTGCATGAGCATTTAGCTTTATTTATTTATTTACTTATTTATGCTTAGGGGGGCATGAGCATGTACCTTGGCCGGATTCATGTGAGAGCCTCCCTTCGAGTTAATTATGGGCTCCTCTATTGGGCCTTCATCAGTGGGTTGCATGTTATCAACAAGTGGAAAATGTGTTCCGTACGAAAAATAGTATGCGTTACGTACGGTACGAGGCACTAAGGATCGAATCGTGCAACGACTTCCAAAACATTGTGTTTGTTGTTCTAACAACACATTTATTCAACCAACAGATGAAATATACTACTGATTGTACATTGAAAACAGCAGCATACACGCCCCACAAATGTTCATATTTCAAGGTGCACTAAATTATTGCATGCGATGATTAAGGCTGGCCATAATGGTGGTATCTTAGCTGGTATCATGCACACGGGAATAGCATACATGCTGATGTGGCAAAGAAATAAAGAAGAGAGGGGGGTTAGAGTAACTAGTGTTCATGCATGCATTGGTAAACACATTTTTTTGTGAAGAACGACAGCATTAGTTGAGTACTTTTGCAGACTTCAAAAATGATTCCACCGCCTCTACTATCTTGCTAAGGGTAGGTGAAATTTTTGAATCGAGCCCTTTAAACTAGAAGGGCGGTAGTAGTACTCTAATAGCTAACCTTGTTGTGATGAGAAGATAGGACATGGCACGCACCTGGACGGAGGAACTAGTCTGCATTGTGCATTTAAGTTTTGTCTGAAGTCAATGTACCTCTACTTTCACCAAACTTATAGAAAAATGTATCAACATTCACAATGTCAAATCAATTTTTTTACACTCATTATAAAACATAGTTCTTATACTCATTATAATCAGTATTGTAGATATTGATATTTTTAGTATAAATTTGGTCAAACACTTTGCAAACGGTTGAAGGGAGTAAAAAGGACTAGAGGGAGTATCATGCATGCGGAGTAGGCAAAAAAATTGCTTATTTATAGCCGGTCGAAGTCTCAAAGGGCGCGACCGCGCGAGGGAGGCGAAGGTCGTGGGAGGCGTGACGGTTGACGGAATTAAGTGAAGTTACATCCACGCGCCGGCATGGCGTGCGAACAGGCAGAAGCTATACCGTCAGGCCTACGATATGGGTCTAGTAGACATGACATCTAGTGGGTCCCGCATAGTTCTCGAGAACTCTTTGGGGGCTTGTAGCCGTTTATCCACTGGGCAAGCCAGCAACCCCACGCCGTTCGCACGCCCTACTAGTCCTCGTCTTCTACCTTACAACAGTTCGCTCCCAGTCATCCCATCCTTTCACATTAGTTCGCTCCCAGTTGTTTTTGCGGGGTACAACAATTCAACTTCTCCTGACCCTCCTCCAAAATCCATGGCCTCCCAAATCTCCATGGTCGCCACTAAGTACCAGGTTAGAGCCATCACCGGCGGTGAGTTCATCGTCATCTACACACGTCGATCCGCGACGGTGAAAGCATGGCTTGCTCGCTTCCTACACATGTTCAACACTTCAATGGATGAGTGGGTCGCTGGGCTAGATGTTGAGTACACCACAGTCCTGGAAAGAGAGAAGATTCTAAAGGAGGCACAGAGGAAGAAGCCCGCCGTGATCCAGGTTTGCGTACATAACGTTTGCTTGGTCTACCACATATGCCATGCCGACGTTGAGTGCCAGGATTTTAAGAACTTCCTCAAGGACAAAAGAGTGAAATTCATTACTGTAGACTTTAAGAACGACAGGGATGTCCTGCGTCGGATAGGTCTCGTTGTAGGCCAGCACTTCGATCTCTAGAAGGCAAGCCTAGTGTCCTCCTCTCAACCTTCAACGCCGACCCTGGCAGCAGCCATGATTGATCCTTTGTACGCTAAACTAAAGAAACCTCATCACGAGTTTCATCATGCATGGGAGTCGAAGACATTAGATGAAGATCACATCATGTACGCAGCAATGGATGCCTACCTTTGTTTAAATATCTACAAGGGTTGGATGAAGAAGCAGAGCCGAGTGTCCGGTTCAAGCAAAGAAGCATCAGCAAAGAGGAAGAGGAAGAGGGACGAGGACGAAGTCGAGGACGTGGACTCGGACTCCGAGTAGGTGGCAGTGCCATCGCTCATGCTGGTTCTACTGCAGTGTCAAGCGGACTAGGTGCTTAGTTTATTTTCAAGGGTGTGTTGTGATGAGGCCCCAACAGAACTATGTTTATGTTCTTTCTTGTTATTTGAACTCTTCAGTATGTACAGTAGTACTAGTACTATGTCTTACTACTGTTCTTCTTGCACTTGGTACTACTACTCGTATCTTCGTGTTCCTACTGTACTTAATACGTTCGTACTAGTAGTATAGGGTCAGTCGATTTGTGAAAGAAGTTCAACGGAGCGAAGGAAGAAGACAGCAGAAGAGGTGGAAGAAGCCCTTCTAGCCATCCATGTTGCATCAAACGGCTCACAAGAGTCGACTGACCCAAATTGCTCCTTCAGATTGCAGGATCCACGTGGCATTCAAGGTCTCAAAGGTAGATTCCGCATCCGCACCCGGTTTGTGGGCTCGATGCGCGCGCGACCGGCTTCCGCCGCGACAGCCACCATGCGCGCCTCCTCCGTGCGGGCGGAGACGACAATGACACGCTAGTTCCTCCTCGCCGGCGTGCTGGAGCACGCGCTCGTCCTCCTCTTCATAAGCTGCATGCATAGACACGGCTCCACCAGCTGCTCGTGTGCTTGGCAACGCGGCGGCATCGCGAGGAGGGACTGCAGACGACGTGAGCGGGCGAGCCTTCGGCTTCATGGCACAGGGATGGCGGCAACACGGCGGTGATGGGCGAGAAATTGTTGGCCGGAGCAAGCGGGCGCCGGCATGCGCAACAGCGGCGGCGGCATATTGATGAGTGCGTGTATGGGAGCTTACTTTAGTTTTATATAAGGTTGGTCAAACTTAAAAGAAAACTGTACTAGTACACGTAAACATTAGACTTAGGCGGCGCTTTTATTTGTTAGTACCACAGCCACGATACGGAATCCTGTGCAAGCGCGTGAACCGCGGCCGCGCGGTCGATCGAACGGTGCGTCACCGTGTCGCGCTCGAAGGACATCCACCGAACCTTTTGTGTGTGTGAAAACAATCCCCGAATATTACTCAACTTTTTTTCCTGGAAAAGCTCTTGAAGCTACAATATTTCTATATATTTGAATTTAGCTCCAATTCGTGTTTATTTGGATTTGGACGTTTTAGGTGCGCCCTATTTTTTTAATACTGATTTTGTGTGTGTGACTGAGAGAGAACGTGTGTATGTGTCCATATGTGTGTTGTGGCGGAAGGGCAATGTGGAGACGGTGTGCGTGTGATACAGACATAGAGAGGTGTGAATGTGCAAATGATCATGCATGAGTGAGACATAGATAGATGCCGATACGTTGTGTATACATGAGAGAACGGTCTTCTAGTTTACTTGTGTGTGTGTCTGAGAGAGAGAGAGAGAGGAGCATCTATAACACAACAACCATCTCTCTCAATTCGTTCGTCCCTCTCATGATCGCATGTAACACATGCATCAACGCGCACATTTTGACACCCTCACCCTGCCCCTGCCCACCTCAAGGCCCGCACAATCTCTTCGTGAATACCCATTTCTCTCCTTAGGCTTGTTTTTTCTCAATATCTAACGCACACACACACACACACACATAGACACACACAGCACAACTCACACACACACACCCTCCCCCGAGCACACAATTCATCCCCATCCAAGGTTATACGGCGACCACTCTCGCTTGTGCTTATTTGCACCCCAACATGCACAACACCTCAATCTTCAAAGAGGGAATCGAGGAGATCGAAGACGGCCACCACACCGCGCTAGAGAATGCGGGGCCATTTTGAAGCAAGATGATGTGACGACGGTTGACTGACTCCTCCCCCCACCCTCTCTCTCTCTCGCACAAAATTACCAAACCCTCTCTCCCCGCACAAAATTATCAACCCACGAGATCCTTCCCCTCTCGTCCATGTTTTTCCAGCTCTCTCATCAAACATGTTGTCTCTTCTCCTTCCACGTATACAGAATCTGGATGCACACGCATCTCATGTATATTACATGTCTCCATCTTTCTCACAGACCTAACTTCTTCCTCTATCTCTCTCTCTCTCTCTCTCTCTCTCTCTCTCTCTCTCTCTCTCTCTCTCTCTCTCTGTCTCGTTAGGTTTATCTCCTACTCTCCCGTCCACATACATACAATCTTTCCCGCCCTATCTGCTCCATCTTCGCAAGCGCTCTCTGCACATTTCATTCACACATTGGGATATGTTCAAATTGTTGCTTCTATAATGGCTGATGTAGAGTTATGGTTGGTTTTGTTGCATCCTACAAAGTAATAACTATGAAATGCATTTAGATTCTCATTTGACTGGGATTATGTGAGTTTGAGCATGTTGTGAAGTACTATAGACCTTGTATATATCTTGGGATTCGACAATGATTGTAACTATTGAATTGTATAGACCATTACATTCGAAGTCAATAGCCTAATATATTTATTTCACAATTTCAACAAATGATTAGTTCACTACAAACTAAGAAAACAAATGTGTACCCCCTCCATTTTTATTTAAGTCCGCGTATTAGCATTGGTCAAATTCAAGTTTTGTGAACTCTCAGAAAGCTTATAACAAAAAATATTAACATATACAATAACAAATAAATACCATTAGATTCATTATTGTATGTAGTTTCACATCATACATATTTGTTATGGTAAATGTTTATATTTTTCTCTAAACTTGGTCAAACTTTAGGAAGTTTGACTTCAGTCAAACCTAATATGCAGAGTTTACTACTACTAGTCACTAGTTGCTTAGCCGAATCACTCAACACGCCACACGGGGAGTTCAGTGTCACAAAATTTTGAGGTCGGCGGGAAAATCTCCCGCGACCCTGATTTGAGCAGTGGGAAGTTACCATCATAGCCTTCGAAACAGGCCTACGGATGACGCTTGGTAGGGGGTTGTTTTCGTAACTTCAGGTTCACCCTACCCAGCCAACCCCACCCCGGCACCCAGAGTTGTACACCTGAATACTCCCCATTTTCTATCCCCACCGCAAAATAGACTTCTCCACGGCACCGCAGCCTTTGTGCTCCACCCCTTTACATCGGCGCACTCGTCCACCGCAGCGCATATGCCTCATCGACGACCTCGTATGCCACACTGCAGCCGATCCACCGTCGTCGTTGTACACGGAGCCTCTTCCCCTACATCGTCTTCCACGGTCTCGGATCTGCTTCCCGGAAGCCGACGCCAAGTGCAGAAGCACCACCATCGTGGACAATGAACTGACTCCCGTTGCCGACCATGACTCACAGAGGCCGCCGCGACCATCGTTCTCCTCCTCGATTGGTAATGTGTGTATTGAATCACTTAGCAGTACATGTGCAGTACCAATTTTGTTCATACCTACCCTTCAAATTTCCTGGGTGCTATTGTTCCCGTACAAGTAATTGGTTATAGCATCCATTGTCCAATAGAATATCAGCTTGTAATTGTGCTTCGCTCCTGTATCGCGTTCTGCTTGGGTAGGTTTTTCATCTGCAACCAGTAGTGTGGCAAATGATGGAAAGTTTTTTAGTACTAGCAAGATGCCCATGTGTTGCACGCATCAAGATGCATTTGTATGAGTAGTTTATCTTGTCACTGCTCTATCCCCGCTCTGTGCCTTGCCACCGCTCTATCCCCGCTCTGTGCCTTGCCACCGCTCTATCCCCGCTCTATGCCTCGCCACCGCTCTCTCCCCGCTCTTTCTCGCCTCGCCACTGCCGCGCCACCATGCCACCGCGTCACCGGGAAACTTGGGGATACCGCGGCGTCCGTGTGCGCCCCTCCCGTGGCTTCTCTGCCGAGATCCAGTTCTGCGAGATGCTACTCGGCCTCGACAATTTCGACACTGCCAACGAGGCCACCCGCGCGTACGACGCGGTGGCGTGGCACCTCCGATGGCCTCATAGAACATTGAACTTCCTCAACATGCCGACGCAGGGGCGGGCGCAGGAGCTCGTGCCTCTGCCGCGGCTTAGCACCGACGAGGATCGTCACGACAACCGGAGGCGAGAGCACCGTCTCGGCATCACCGAGATGGACGAGGAAGCCATGGCGCTGTGGTGCCAACACTTCCCGCAGGACATCATCAACGAGCACGAGTTCTACGCGCAAAGGAGGGCGGAGAGGGATAAGAGGAGGGCGGAGCGAGCCGCCTATCGCGAGGACAAGCGTAGGCGAAAAGCGGACGCTCAATTCAACATGAGGCTAGGAGCAGTGTTGCCCTGGGAATCCGACGATGATCGGTATCTTCACGCCTACAGTCAGACGTCGGAGGAGGACATCACCGAGGAGGAGTCGGACGACGAGGAGTAGTTGAATTATATTTTTTTATCTATCTATGCTGAGAACTATCCTCTACTCTCTAGTCTCTACTCTCTATCTCTACTTCTCGGTCTCAGCACTGTAAACGCTTTTTTAAAGCGCCACGCGTTGCAATTCTATTGGAGATGCTCTAACATGGCAGACGAGTGCTTTAATGTTGCAACAAGATGCGCGAGTATTACTAGTAGTATATTTTTCTTGCCATGTTGAGATTTTAAAACAACGAGTGCGAACATGCAGAGGAGCAATGAAGACCAAACACGGGATATTGGAGACATCTTCAAGGAGCGTGGCAAGTTAAAGAGGAGTTGCACTGAACCTGTAAAATGAGCTTTGGTAAGTAACACCCTATCAATTACTTTCGTTTAGCCTCGTGTTCTTCGATGTGTATATGTTGTACTTTCTGTTTCTCTTAAGCCTAGTGTTCTTTGATGTGTAACAAGAAGAGTCTTAATCGTCCTAATGCTTTCGTTTTTAGCTTGATGTAGGAAGTGGGTGTTCTCACCTTGTAGTCCGTTTTTATATTATTATTTTCCTTTTGAATTCACTTCTTCGAGTTCTGTTTATCTGGCTTCTACTAAATGGATCTGGGTTGCTCTGAGTATTGATCTAATAAAGAAGTAACTTCATGTCAGGATGCACTTCCTGCGAGGAGGGAACTATGGTCAACCTCAAGATCATGTTTCCAAAATGAGGCTGGATTACACACAAGGTGCCAGTTCCCTAATGATGCTGGATTAGACACAAGGTGCAAATTCCCAGATGATGCTGGATTACACACAAGCCAAGTGGAGTCGTCAGATGTTCGTGTCCTCGTGGCTCTAGTAAAGGCTGAAAGAAAGCGTGCATCAGCCCTTGAGAATGTAGTTGAGTTCCTGAAGAAGCGAAAAGAGCAATCAGATGCTCTCTTCACCCAAGCCAAAGAAGAGATGGAAGAAGCCAGAAATAAGCTAGCAGAGGCAGAGCAGGCTAGGCGTCTCCTGCTATCTAAAATTGTTGTCAATAAAAAATTTCCTTAATAATAGCTAGGTTCAAATGTTTATCCAATCAGCATGCCTGTTGTGATGTCCATGCATCTACTGATCTGGCACAAAATATATTTTTTCGGGTCATGTAATAACAACAATTACTTTCCAAACAATAACAGACGAAGCATTGGACATGGTATAGTTCACGCGCAAGTGATAACCCGCAAGTATACGGGATAGTTGTAGCCTCTTTCGATAAGTAAGAGTGTCGAACCCAGAGGAGCTAAAGGTAGAACAAATACTCTCTCAAGTCCTATCGGCCACTGATACGACTCTACGCACGCTTGACGTTCGCTTTACCTAGAACAAGTATGAAACTAGAAGTACTTTGTAGGTGTTGTTGGATAGGTTTGCAAGATAATAAAGAACACGTAAATAAAAAGTAGGGGCTGTTTAGATAAAGATGCAAGAAAGTAAATATAGAGAGTGTGGAAAAGTGGTGGTAGGAGTCGTGAAAGTGTCCCTAAGCAATTGACTACGTTACTAGACCAATAGCAAGTTTTATGTGGGAGAGGCCACTGCTAGCATGTCATCCATGACTTGGAATTCTATGCACTTATGATTGGAACTATTAGCAAGCATCCGCAACTACTAATGTTCATTAAGGTAAAACCCAACCATAGCATTAAGATATATTGGTCCCCCTTCAATCCCGTATGCATCAATTTCTATGCTAGGTTGAAGCTTCTATCACTCTAGCCCTCCAATACATAGTCCTATCAACATACAACTAACCCTATGGTGTGATCCACGCGCACGCTCATATGATGGGCACCAAAGGACAGAAACATAACCACAAGAAAATTAAATCAATCATAGCAATTCATCAACCACCAATAGGACAACGAAAATCTACTCAGACATCATAGGATGGCAACACATCATTGGAAAATAATATGAAGCATAAAGCACCATGTTCAAGTAGAGGGTACAGCGGGTTGCGGGAGAGTGTACCGCTGTAGATAGAGGGGGGAAGGTGATGGAGATGTTGGTGAAGATGACGGTGGTGTTGGTGAAGATCGCGGTGATGATGATGGCCCCCGGCGGCGTTCCGGCGCCACCGGAAGCAAGGGGGAGAGAGCCCCCCTTCTTCTTCTTCTTCCTTGATCTTCTCCCTAGATGGAAGAAGGGTTTCCCCTCTGGTCCTTGGCTCCCATGGCGTGGGAGGGGCGAGAGCCCCTCCGAGATTGGATCTATCTCTCTGTTTATGTGTTCTCTAATTCTACCCCTTCACCGTTTCTTTTATATCTAGAGATCCGTAACTCCGATTGGGGTGAATCTTTCGCCCAGATCTTTCTCATAAAATTAGCTTTCTTGCGCCAAAAGAAGAGTGTCAACCACCTTACGGGCGGCCCACGAGAGCCCAGGGCATGCCTGCCTACATGGGGCGCGGCCCCCTGTCTCGTGGCCACCCCGGACACTATTTCGCGTTGATTTTACTTCCCAAAAATCATAAATATTCCAAAAAAAATCTCCATCCTTTTTTATCCCGTTTGGACTCCGTTTGATATTGGGTTTCTGCGAAACAAAAAACATGCAACAGACAGGAACTGGCACTGGGCACTGGATATGTTAGTCCCAAAAATAGTATAAAAAGTTGCCAAAAGTATATGAAAGTTGAAGAATATTGGCATGGAACAATCAAAAATTGTAGATACGACGGAGACGTATCAGCATCCCCAAGCTTAATTCCTGCTCGTCCTCAAGTAGGTAAATTAAGATAATTGTTGATGTGGAATGCTACCTAGCATAATCTTTATCATGTGTCTAATCATGGCATGAATATTAAGACACGAGTGATTCAAAGCAATAGTCTATCATTTGACATAAAAACAATAATACTTCAAGCATACCAACCAAGCAATTATGTCTTATCGAAATAACATAGCCAAAGAAAGCTCATCCCTACATAATCATATAGTCTGGCTATGCTCCATCTTCGTCACACAAAATACTCCCATCATGCACAACCCCGATGACGAGCCGAGCAATTGGTTCATACTTTTTAATGCACTTCAGCTTTTTCAACTCTTACGCAATACATGAGCGCAAGCCATGGACATAGCACTATGGGTGGAATAAAATATGATGGTGGAGGTTTATGTGGAGAAGACAAAAAGGGAGAAAGTCTCACATCTACGCGGCTAATCAACGGGCTATGGAGATGCCCATCAATTGATGTAAATGTGAGGAGTAGGGATTGCCATGCAACGGATGCACTAAGAGTTATAAGTGTATGAAAGCTCAAACTAGAAACTAAGTGGGTGTGCATCCAACTTGCTTGCTCATGAAGACCTCGGGCGTTTGAGGAAGCCCATCAACGGAATATACAAGCCAAGTTCTATAATGAAAATTCCCACTAGTATATGAAAGTGATAACTCAAGAGACTCTCTATATGAAGAACATGGTGCTACTCTGAAGCACAAGTGTGGTAAAGGGATAGTAACATTGCCCCTTCTCTCTTTTTCTCTCATTTTTTTCTTTTTATTTTTCATTTTTTTTCATTTTCTTTATTTTCTTTCTTTTTTTTTTGGTGGGCTTCTTTGGCCTCTTTTTTTATTTGGACTTCTTTGGCCTCTTTTATTTTTCATAAAGTCCAGAGTCTCATCCCGACTTGTGGGGAAATCATAGTCTCCTTCATCCTTTCCTCACTGGGGCAATGCTCTAATAATTATGATCATCACACTTTTATTTACTTACAACTCAATATCTAGAACAAAGATATGACTCTATATGAATGCTTCCGGCAGTGTACCGGGATGTGCAATGATCTAGCGTAGCAATGACATCAAAAAATGGACAAGCCATGAAAACATCATGCTAGCTATCTTACGATCATGCAAAACAATATGAAAATAAATGCTCAAGTCATGTATATGATGATGATGGAAGTTGCATGGCAATATATCTCGGAATGGCTATGGAAATGCCATAGTAGGTAGATATGGTGGCTGTTTTGAGGAAGATATAATGAGGCTTATGTGTGATAGAGCGTATCATATCACAGGGTTTTGATGCACCGGCGAATTTTGCACCGACTCTCGAGGTGAGAAAGGGCAATGCACGGTACCGAAGAGGCTAGCAATGATGGAAAGGTAAAAGTGCGTATAATCCATGGACTCACATTAGTCATAAAGAACTCATATACTTATTGCAAAAGCCTACTTAGCCCTCGAAGCAAAGTACTACTACGCATGCCCCTAGAGGGATAGATTGGTAGGAAAAGACCATCGCTCGTCCCCGACTGCCACTCATAAGGAAAGCAATCAAAGAGCACCTCATGCTCCAACTTCGTTACATAACGGTTCACCGTACGTGCATGCTACGGAACTTGCAAACCTCGACACAAGTATTTCTCAATTTCACAATTACTGAACTAGCACGACTCTAATATCACCACCTTTATATCACAAAACTATTGCAAGGAATCAAACATATCATATTCAGTGATCTACAAGTTTATGTAGGATTTTATGACTAACCATGTGAATGACCAATTCCTGTCATCTCTCTAAATAGATATAAGTGAAGCAAGAGAGTTTAATTCTTTCTACAAAAGATATGCCCACGCTCTAACAAATATAAGTGAAGCAAAAGAGCATTCTACAAATGGCGGTTGTCTATATGAAGAGAAACAGGCAATCCAAACTTCAAATGATATATGTGAAGCACATGAAGCATTCTATAAAGCCATACTCAAAAGATTTAAGTGAAGTGTAATGAGCATTCTATAAATCAACCAAGGACTATCTCATACCAGCATGGTGCATAAAAGAAAAATGAAAACTAAATGCAAAAGACGCTCCAAGACTTGCACATAATGCATGAACGAAACGAATTCGAAAACATACCGATACTTGTTGTAGAAAGAGGGGATGCCTTCCGGGGCATCCCCAAGCTTAGACGCTTGAGTCTCCTTGAATATTTACTTGGGGTGCCTCGGGCATCCCCAAGCTTGAGCTCTTTCCTCTCTTCCTTTTCCTCATATCGAGACATCCTCGATTAGACACTACATCCACACAAAACTTCAACAGAAAACTCGGTAAGATCTGTTAGTATAATAAAGCAAATCATTACTCTAAGTACTGTAGAAAACCAATTCATATTTTGTTTTTGCATTGTGTCTACTGTAACATAACTTTTTCATGGCTTAATCCACTAATATAAATTGATAGATTCATCAAAACAAGCAAACTATGCATCAAAAACAGAATCTGTCAAAAACAGAACAGTCTGTAGAAATCTGAACATCCACCATACTTATGGAACCCCAAAAATTCTACCAAAATTAGGAAAAATAATAAAGTTGTACAGCAAGACAGTGAAAAGGGAATCAGAACCAATTGACATTCCAGATAAAAATGTAAAATCGTGCACTACAGCCAAACTTTCTGTCCTGCACCGTACAAACCAACAAGCATTGTAAACATCCTAAAGGAAAATCTTGGAATTGTACAAGGGAATAATTATTTTTGATGAAAAGTTTCTATAATCAAGATTCACAAAGTTTCCGTGAGCATGAACAAAGTTCAAGGCTAGCTCCCACTTCAACAATGCTTGTCTTTCTCACTTTCACTTTCCTTTTTGAAAAGTTTTTAGGTTCCCCTCTTTATTTTTTTAGTTTTTAAACTATATAAAAGCACTCAACAGAAATAAATGACTCTCTAAAACTTTCGGGTTGTCTCCCTGGCAGCGCTTTCTTTAAATCCATTAAGCTAGGCATTTAGTGCTCAAGTAATGAATCCACCCGGATCCCAAGGTATATCAAAGCCAATTTTAATTAACAATGATTTGTAATTTAGTAGTGAGCACAAAGTAACATATATCATGCAACAACGAAGTCTAACTCTCTTCCTATGCATCGGCATGTCATTTAAGAACAATTCATGCACACGTAGTAAAGGCCAACGCACAGTATAAGCAGTTTCTTGCAATTTCATAGTATGGGAAACATAGAGAGGTGGAGAAATAGTTCCTCTCTCATAATAATTGCAAGTAGGAGCAGCAAACACATGCATATTACATTCATAAAAATCATCATGTGCAATGGTAAAAGGCAACCCATCAATATAATCCTTAATAAGCACAAACTTCTCCGATAAAGTGTAGTAGGGAGAATTCAAAAGGATAATAGGACTATCATGCATGGGTGCAATAGGAACAATTTCATGTTTAACATAAGGAACTATAGCAAGTTCATCTCCATAAGCATAATTCATATTGGCATCTGGGCCACAAGCATAGCAAGTATCATCAAAAAGGGATATTTCAGAAAATTCAAGGGATCATAGCAATCATCCTTCGGTAAGCACGAAGGGGAATTAAATAATGTATGAGTTGGAGGTTACTCTCATTAGAAGGTGGGCATGGGTAGCTAATCCGCTCTTCCTCCTTTTGTTCTTCGCTCTCCTCATCATCTTTTTCATCCAATGAGCTCACAGTTTCATCAATTTATTCTTCCATAGCTCCTGCAAAATATTAGTCTCTTCTTGGACAGCAGATAATTTCTCAATATATGGTTTAACATAGGCATTAGAAGCATAATTATCATAACAATATTCAAGTATGGCAAAACTTTCAGATTTGTAAAGAGTAGCATCATACTTTTCAATCAAAGAAGCAATTTCAAAAGCACCCTTAAAAGCAACAAATTCTTCAATTTGTTGAACATCATAGTAATTATAAACACCCTTAGCATATGTAGATACGATTCCATTATCAATAAACTCACATTGGTAGGGAAGGGGTTTCTTAGAGTTTTCAGAACAACAAGTAACATCATATATTTCACATAAATTCCAAGCATAGCATTGCAAACGTTGAATTTGATCCCATAATAGTTTCGCTTTTTCAGATATACGGTGTCGCACATAACAAGCATGATCATCTAAAGATTTGCCCTCAACTAAGCTAGTTGGGGTTTCAGCACGAGCACATAGGGATCAAAGATGATCCAAGTAAAAAGCTTCAGTAGTGAGATAGATTTTGAGTGGTTCTTCAACCATTGGAGCAGTAGGTACAACTAATTTTTTTCGTATTTTGCGTTTCCTACCCATAACTAAAGATAGAAAACAACTAAGAACAACAAATAAAAATTACTTATTGATAAAGCAAACAAGCACACACGAGAATATTCACCCCACGCTATGACTCCCCGGCAACGGCGCCAGAAAAAGGTCTTAATAACCCGCAAGTATACATGATAGTTGTAGCCTCTTTCGATAAGTAAGAGTGTCGAACCCAACGAGGAGCTAAAGGTAGAACAAATACTCTCTCAAGTCCTATCGGCCACTGATACGACTCTACGCACGCTTGACGTTCGCTTTACCTAGAACAAGTATGAAACTAGAAGTACTTTGTAGGTGTTGTTGGATAGGTTTGCAAGATAATAAAGAACACGTAAATAAAAAGTAGGGGCTGTTTAGATAAATATGCAAGAAAGTAAATATAGCGAGTGTGGAAAAGTGGTGGTAGGAGTTGTGAAAGTGTCCCTAAGCAATAGACTACGTTACTAGACCGATAGCAAGTTTTATGTGGGAGAGGCCACTGCTAGCATGTCATCCCTGACTTGGAATTCTATGCACTTATGATTGGTACTATTAGCAAGCATCCGCAACTACTAACGTTCATTAAGGTAAAACCCAACCATAGCATTAAGATATATTGGTCCCCCTTCAATCCCGTATGCATCAATTTCTATGCTAGGTTGAAGCTTCTGTCACTCTAGCCCTCCAATACATAGTCCTATCAACATACAACTAACCCTATGGTGTGATCCACGCGCACGCTCATATGATGGGCACCAAAGGACAACAACATAACCACAAGAAAATTAAATCAATCATAGCAATTCATCAACCACCAATAGGACAACGAAAATCTACTCAGACATCATAGGATGGCAACACATCATTGGAAAATAATATGAAGCATAAAGCACCATGTTCAAGTAGAGGGTACAGCGGGTTGCGGGAGAGTGGACCGCTGTAGATAGAGGGGGGAAGGTGATGGAGATGTTGGTGAAGATGACGGTGGTGTTGGTGAAGATCGCGGTGATGATGATGGCCCCCGGTGGCGTTCCGGCGCCACCGGAAGCAAGGGGGGGAGAGCCCCCCTTATTCTTCTTCTTCCTTGACCTTTTCCCTAGATGGGAGAAGGGTTTCCCCTATGGTCCTTGGCTCCCATGGCATGGGAGGGGCGAGAGCCCCTCCGAGATTGGATCTATCTCTCTGTTTCTGCGTTCTCTAATTCTACCCATTCACCGTTTCCTTTATATCTGGAGATCCGTAACTCTGATTGGGATGAATCTTTTGCCCAGATCTTTCTCATAAAATTAGCTTTCTTGCGCCCGATGAAGAGAGTCAACTGCCTTACGGGTGGCCCACGAGAGCCCAGGGCGCGCCTGCCTGCCTGCGGTGCGACCCCCTGTCTCGTGCCCGCCCCGGACACTGTTTCGCATTGATTTTACTTCCCAAAAATCATAAATATTCCAAAAAAAATCTCTGTTCGTTTTTATCTCGTTTGGACTCCGTTTGATATTGGGTTTCTGCGAAACAAAAAACATGCAACAGATAGGAACTGACACTGGGCACTGGATCAATATGTTAGTCCCAAAAATAGTATAAAAAGTTGCCAAAAGTATATGAAAGTTGAAGAATATTGGCATGGAACAATCAAAAATTATAGATACGATAGAGACGTATCAGCAAGCCCGACATTCCAAGTTCAACTTCCACATCAAACTCATGTTCACAGATATCTACACATTCATACATAATGATCACAACCATGATTCACTTTAAAGCCAAAAGAATGTGAGGAGAGGTATAAATAAAGAGAAATGTCCACTAGTTCCTGCTACCAGTGCGAGCACAACAAGTCAAGACCATGCATAAATTAATTATATTTTATATATTTTTTGTGTTCTAAAATGCCTGCTGGCTCACGGAAGAACGTGTTGCCGGCACGCGCGCAGATTCAACAAAGGCAGGCGGGGCAGTCTTAAGCTAGTTGCACACGGCGAGGAGGCGTGCTCGGCCGGGCCTGTAGCGAGTGGGGCCCTCTTGGCCAGCACGCCGGTTCAATGCATGTGCTATGAGATGTCGCGTCCGTGTTAGAGCAATCGCTCCCTCCAGTCCTTTTTTGTTTGGGTATAACAAAATCTCGTTTTCCATTCACATTTTTACAAGTAAAATTTGTGGACAAACTATGACCCGAAATACGATGGGGACTAGTAAACCAGAATGGAGGTAGTAGTTTTTTTTAATCAAAGAAGGGTTTCCCCTTCCGATTTTCATTACTGAAAACCAGCATCTAAATCTAAACCATAGTATTTGCCCTAGAACTACCAGTTTCAACATCTTGCAACATAAACCCATACAACCATACGCCAAGGAGGTACGTAGTACTATGAATTCCATTTTCGCTGCATACCAATCGTTCTAAAAATTACTTAGTACTTATAACGTGCCATTGAAAATCGGAACTCTTAACCCCGCTAAAAAATGATATTTTAAACGTGGCTACTCGATCTATGGCAACTGGCGAGCCACCGCGCTACAAGTCGTTCACCTGTGGTCCCGACCATCAACTCCTACGGATCAAATTATCACGCGAGCTGACTATTCCTACAAAGGTGCTCCACCACGTACCCGGTACCCGCGAATGCAGCAATCGTGCACCTAGGGTTTTAGGGTTTATTTGTTAAAGTCGCCTTTATGTAACACTCATGTGTGTGAGACAGCGAGAGGCCGACTGCGTGCATGCGCCTCTTCTCTTTGTATATGTACTCCATCGTTTGTCTGGTGCCCAAAAAATTATAATAACTACTAGCAATGTGCCAATGCGTTGCCACACAATCAAAGTAGATTAATACATATTCACCGATTTGATAGAAAAAAAGTCTAGTTTTGAAATACGTATATCACTAAAAATATGTTATGTTTCACTCAAAATATATTCCTTTGGCGGTTTTGATGAGATAAGGGAGGAATGTTGTTGGTTTCAAGATTCGAGAAGTGGTATATGTCTAATTTCTACTCTTACTAGCAAGATGCCCGTGCGTTTCACGGAACATCAAGATCTTGTGGGAGAAAAGGATGAATGAGGGAAGGCCTTATCTGCAAATGTGGTGAGGAGTGCGGGTAAATTGCCATATTTTCCTTCCTATCCGTCAGATATAAATCGAACGACCTACATTGCAGGATGGCAGGCCCACCATCATCACCAACTCTGTTTTTTATCCCTACTCTTATAAAAAGCATTGTCAGTGATGATCGTGTGCCTGCCATCCTGCAATATAGGTCGTCGGATCTATATATGACGGATAGGAAGGAAACTATGGCAATTTTGCAAAAAGATACCCACACCCCTCTCCACATTTGCAAATAAGGCCTTCCCTCGTTCATCCTTTTCCCCCACAAGATAAACTACTCATACAAATGCATCTTGATGTTCCATGCAACGCATGGGCATCTTGCTAGTTGTTGCAAAAAGCCCATGTGTGTGTGACAGAGAGGGAGAGTGGAGGAGGACGGAGTGCATGTGTGATAAAGACACAAGGAGTGTGTGTGCGATAGGTATCAGCTTAAAATGAGGCGATAGTGTGTGTGTGCACGATCGAGAGGGCGTGTCTCAAGAAGGGAAGAAAAATCTACATAGATACAAGGAGCGGGAGAGAGACATGTATGCGATAGTGGAAGCACAAGTGTGCGGGTGTATAAACCTATCTAGAGGCTAGTCGATAAATGTTTATGAGAGAAATACGAGTCGGGGTGCGAAAGCGAGAGTTTTGTGTGTGTGAGAGAGAGATGGTAGTTGGGAAGGGGAGTGGAAGCAGGAGTTGTGTGTGTGTGTCTGTGAGAGAGAGGGGGGGTTGTCTGATCGGTAAACAAATGAATAATGTCAGTCTGGGATGGAGATGAAAAGGAGACCGCAACAAATGTTGTGTCTACAAGAGAGAGAGAGAGAGAGAGAGAGAGAGTAATTTTAGTGGTATGAGTCATATGCAGAAACATATAGGGTGTGTGAGAGAATCCCGTAGATAGAAAGACAAAGTGAAAGACGAGTGGAGACTGTGTGTGGCGGTGAAAAAGAAAGCTTAGGTATCGTGTGATACCAGAGAACAGTAGATACGTGAGAGATAATGAAAACCATGTAACATATAATGATAGGGAGAGTGTGACACTTCTCAAGGGAGACGTCGAGAGACCATGTTTACGAGGATAGGAGAAACATGAAGTGAGCGTGCCGGTGAGCTGGAGAAAAGAGAGTGATAGCTACATGAAGGAGCATGCATGTGCGAGACATGGGCGTGAAAGGAGTGAACATAAAAGGGATTCAAATATTTGAATTCGAGATGATGTTACATGTAATCCATACTCGAACCAAAATTGATCTATCAAACATGCATACTCATATGAATTCACGCACATCTATCTTATTTAATATTTAGATATTACTGATCTATACATTTTAGTAGAACATAATTTGGTTATTTTTTTTTTGAATTCAACCTTAAGATTTTGAGATCATTGTATTTGTAAATCATATTATACATATAAAGGAGCATAATTCTTTGTTGTGCTTTTGAAAGTATATATAAAAAATGATGTATATATAATTTAATTCCAATTGAAAATGGATCCTGCCCAAAAAAATAGAATACAAACGGGATTCGAATTGAGTTGGCATGGTAAACGTGCACTCTATAAATTTGAACGAATCGGGGAAAGTCGCAGTAACCTCCCGAAATCAAAATCTGCGAGATGGAAATTACTACTGCCTATCCCTGCCACGCAAAGCCTATCTGCTGGATTTCTATAGGTTTCGATAGGGGTAGGTTTGTAAGTTCACCCAAACGTGACGTAACCGCCTCTCACCCGGATTCATACACGGTGGGCGCCAAAACACAGTGCGTCCTTCGCCGAAATCGACTCCCTCCTCGATTCATATTCATACACGGTGGGCGCCAAAAACAAACTCTCGTCGGCAAATATTCGGTGTATGCGAGATTATCGTCCTATCCTCAACCGACTAATATTGCTGTGATGTAGGATATTTGAAACGGGGGCTAAGTTTGTAAATTTCCTCGCATTTGAGACAAGCGTGCCCTGAATACATGGTCCCCCCTTCCTCTCTACCTCCCTTTTCCCCATTCGTACTCCGTGGGCGCCAAAACACCCTCTCCACCCCACCCTCCTCCGTCTGTCGCCGTCCGCCGCCCCATCCACCGCCGTCATCCTCCACCATGCCGGAGCTGATACCTCGACGCCGCCGTCCATTACAAGAGATCGACCTCTCTCATCCATGACTTTGAACCGGGATCCTTGCATCCCGTCCTCTCGCTTCATCCCCGCCGTCGTCCACCTTGCAGGCATGGCTCCTACGACCGTCTCGTCCACCGCGCCCCGCCACCACCATCTACCCTCCTAGATCTCCTTCCATGCTGCCGACAGCCATCGCTACCGCAGCACCGTCAAATTCTCAGCAGATGCCTACACGATGCCGCACCAGAGGCAGTACTCTTTTGTATCTGCTCAACTTATTTATCGCAGCAAGAAAATAGATCACCACTGCTTTACTCTGATTTCTTGTCTTGGTTGCGAAGTTGCCTTTGTCTGGTTTGCACCTTCAGATCCGCCATGGCACGCTCAACACTATACTCCCAATGCTTATGGTTTTCCCCTTTTATATTCCACACTAGTTAAATCACAGTAGACTAAATTTCAAAATTGGGTCAGTCGATTTTTCAGAGCTCGCCGGAGTTCGCCGGTGTGAACGAAGGGGCTCAGGTGGTTGTGGGGCCTCGCCAAACGAAGAAAACTCAACGCAGGTGGGGGTTGGGGCGGGGGTGGGGGCGGGGGTGGCAGAGGAAGATAGGCGGTGGTGGGCGGTGGTCCGGCCGGCGGCCCGTGCGGTGTTCTGTATGGGAAGAATCGGAGACGAGGAAGAAGAAGGGTAGGAGACGTAGTATCTTCATCCAACCGCCTGAAATGGTCGAGAGACAGCTGGGAGTTGCATTCTTAATGCGCTCTGGTTCATCATGTGTGGGCACTGCGCAACCAACATTTTATTATCCAAAATCTGCTTGCTCTTCTTTACCATGTTCCTCTTCCATTCTTCTTTAATATGTACTCTCTCTGTTCCTAAATACAAGTCTTTGTATAGATTCCACCATGGACAACATATGGAGCAAAATGAGTGAATCTACACTCTAAACTATATCTGGATACATCTGTATGTGATCCATAGTGGAAATCTCTACCAAGACTTATATTTTGGAACAGAGGGAGTATGATAGTAGTACAGTATGTTCCTTGTACTGAAGATGAGCAGGGACATTTGCAGTGTAGAGGTCTATACATTCGGTTGTGATGGACACTTTGAGCCTCTTTGATTCGTAGGATTTTGTAAACATAGGAATAGGATTTGTAGTGGCCTGCCCACTTGAATCCTATAAGAATAGCAAGGAAATGCAGGGAGCTGTGTCGCCTTTGAAAGTTACACTGATATTAATAGTACCTCACCTTCAGTTGAAGAGAACTGGTATCCGAAGCCTTTCTAGCCGTACCGGCAGTACTAGCACATATATTCCAGCAAGTTCCGCTTTGCTGATTTTACTCTGATGCTTATGGTTTTCCCCGTTATATCTACACTATGATCTGTGTAGCTGCTTTGTGTCGCACTAGCAGCAGTCCACTCTTGAAGCTAAACACTGCAATGACTTACAAAATTGGCACCAAGGAATTGAGTGCCATTCTGGATGCAATGAAACTCATATGCTCCCCACCTATTGATTCTTGTTCAGAATATGATCCTACTGACTATTCTAACCTCGAGGAGTCAAAGGCAGATGGCCTGTCCTGTTCACCCATCAAGGTGCCTGTTCTAATTTGGCAAGGTTTTATTGATTGCGCGTATCTTGCATATGTTGTCTTGCATTTCTTCTACTTTGTTGCACCGCCATCTGCTTAGTTTACTCATCATATATGTCGAGATGCCATGCCCATCCATTATCAATACATATTCCATCTGTCATCATACCATGTTTTTTCACTCAAATTTTGTTCTTGTCCATCAGACATCAAAAAGGAAGAGGGTGATTGCCGAACCTGAAGGAGCACCAGCAAAGTCCTTGAAAAACATGGTGGTGCCGAAGAAATCAGACAGCATCCCACTTATATTGGCTGTACAACCAGTGACACAAAACGTAGGACCGACTCCAGCAGACTATACCCATACTTCACTGGCCACACCACTAGCCCCACCACACAGGACCTGCACTCCAGCAAAAGGTATACCGATTTCATTTGCCATAGCACCAGCCGTACCACAGAAAAATCCCACTCCAGAAAAAAGTACAGCAAGTCCACCGGCCGAAGACCTATCCCAACTGCAGAGACGGCAATTCGTGCAGATTGGAATCCCATTCCATTTATTCCCAGTTTAAAAGACAATGCTTTCAATGTTGTTAGGGACTACGTGCATATATTCCCATCATGGGAAGATTATAGTGAAGACAAACACCATTTTCACATCTTCCTGTCCAACTTACGTGTAAGTGCTATTATTCATGGTTACTATTTTCCTGTTTTCTACTGATTGGACACATCAATGATTTACATTACATTGTTGTAACTAGGTGAGGGTCAATCTGGATAGTCATGACGAGCAAAGCTTGCTTGTGCTTTTCAAGGAAGCATTGCAGTAGTATCAGTGTTACCTGAGGAAATCACACTTTAATGGCAGTCTATAAACGAATTTCCGATGAAGTCTCCTGTGCTAAATTTAGAAGACATTGAATGGAAAAACCTTGTTATACACTGGTCTCATTCCCAGGATGAGGTACTGTCTATGAAATCACATGACAATTTGAACTTCTACTTTCCCGCATGTGCCTTGCGGATCTTTTTTGTAGGAAATCTGCTCGAAGAAGAATTCCGGTTTGAAAAGAACGACATGATATCGCAAATATGCTGCCCGCTGCTTTGCTCTTGTTAGTACCTGTTACCCTGTATCACTGTACTTGCATACATACCTGGTTCATTATGTGACAACAGTATGCATGATAGCTTGCTTATCAATTGTTCACTCCAAATTATCTGATTTGTATGAGTGTTTACATTAGTGTAGAATATATCCAATGCCAATGAATTTTTTGTCAGTGTACTTATATTGACTGGTAGTTGTTCATGTACCATCACTCTGAAGCTTATTTTCCTTTGTCGTCCACTTTCTACACACCAGATCTATATTTACTCTTACCATAAGGTTGGTACTGAAGAAGTTTAGTTGTGCATTGCTCTTGGCTGTACCTTTTGCCTGTATTGATGCACTTACATTTATAGCTACTTGGTTATGTAGCATCACTCTTCATCTTATCTTAAATATTCTCCATTTTTCGTATATTATCACATCTATATTTACTCTTAACAAAATGTAGAATAAAGGCAATGCTTATGAAGAAGATTCTGTGGTAAACTTCTTGAATTGCCCCCCCCCCCCATCAGCATGGACAAGGGCTTTATAGAGCCTGTCTTCACCAATAATGTAAGTTTGTCCTTCTCAAGCCTTCAAACTTTGTTGTGTATATTTGGTTAGGCATGACTGCAACAGCTGTTTATTTTTGGTGTTTGCATCAAATTGCATGTTTAAAGTTTATTATGTAGTTCATAAACAAAAGTTTGTCCTTCTCAATTTAAGTTTTCAGTTGTACAACCAAGTTCCTTCTTCATACCATGTAAATTAAACTATACAGAGCTAGTGATCTTCTTTTGCACTGCATGTATGCTTCTGTTCTTCATCCGTAATCCAGTGGTGTGGTAAACCTACCCACTACAGCACAATGTCATATTCTGCAATGTCTTAACTATGAACAATGCCATATCATTCTACTATACCGTCTCTTTATTTGCCAATCTGAAATGGGATAAATTGACAGCACACTAACCATTGATACTTATGAGTTCTTGATCTGTAATCCAGTGGTGTCGTGAAGCTGCCAACTCCTTCACAATGTCATTTCCTGCCATGTCTTGACCTGAACAATACCATATTGTGTTAATGCAATTTTAAATGGTGTCACTTTATTCGTCAGTAAGAAATGTGATGAATTGTTAGCACTGATACTTTTATGTGTAAAACCTGTCATCTGTCTGCTTGTTTATCTTTCAGAGTGAGGAAGATATAAGTGTTGAACAAGCACAGTCTCATCAGCTTGCTCAGCTGCTTGCGCTGCAGCTCCCTAGCAGGGCTAACCTTTCTTGAACTCTATTGAAGTGTTGTCGGTTTTGTATATTATTTTGTTGGCGTGTTTATTTGCACTGGTGGCAATCTTTGATGCCTAGTGTATGTAATCTGTTGTCTGCTTGTGCTTTATTATCATAGTGGCGAACTTTGATGCCCAGTGGATGTAATATGTTGTAATTTATTTATTGTATAGTCTAGGTTTTTTCTTATTCATGATGCTGCAGTTATTTTACTGTATATATATCATGTCTTCGCAGTAAACCGGCCAAACCGTAAAATTACGTTACATAATCGGGCCGTCATGTAATCATGATGTATGATCCGCATCATGGGCCCCATCATCTTGGTCCGTTAAAAGGCTAAAAGTAAAATGGCCCACTAGTAGATTCGGGCCTTTAATAGGCCGAGTAACCCCCAACCCTCTTTTCACAAGAAAACTCAATGGGCTTTTAGGAGGCTGAGAAGTAGGTTGGGCCTGAAATGTGTCGAATAGCTCACGGGCCGGCAGCAGCCCGAAATGGACCCCGGCCGATGATTGTGCGAATCAAATCACGGGCTTTTAACAGGCCAAAATTGTATCGGTCCTTGTTTGGCCCAATCAGATATCGGCTGCGAGCAGGCCGGATGCAAACCGGGCCGTAGTTAGGCCCAACTATATGACGGGCTTTTAACAGGCCGAAGTTAATATAGGGCCGAAATGTCAGGCGGAAACTAATATCAGGCCAAATTACTAAATGGGCCTTTAGCAAGTGGGCCCAAAAGCATAGCGTCCAGTTGACCGGCCGAATATGATATGGGCCATAATTTAGCCCAAAGCCTCTTAAAGGGCCGGACTTGATCTGGGCTGTAATTTGGCCCAGAACATGGTAGGCTTTTAATAGGTCGGATCTCATATGGGCCATTATTAGGCCCGAACATGGCAGGCCTTTAATGGACCGGATCAAATATGGGCCGGCATTTGGCCCAAAACATGGCAGCCAGTTAATGGGTCGGCCTACTAGGGTCCTCAAAATCTTGTGGGCCTACAGCTGGGCCGGCCCATTAATGTCGGCAAAATCTTGTGGGCCTTTAGCTGGGCCGGCCCATTATGATCTGCAAGAATCTTGTGGGCCTTTACCTGAGCCGGCCCATTATGGCACACAAAAATCTTGTGGGCCTTTAACTGGGCCGGCCAATTATGGCCCGCAAAATCTTGTGGGCCTTTAGCTGGGCCGACCCATTATGGACCGCAAAATCTCGTGGGCCTTTAGCTGGGTCGGCTCATTATGGTCCACAAAATCTTGTGGGTCTTTAGTTGGGCCAACCCATTTAAACTTGATGGGTCGGTCCACGTGTCAACATATCATAGGCGTGTCTCGCCCATTGGATGAGTGACACATGTGCCAACGCGGAGCTGACACGTGTCTACTCCAGCCAATAATGATTTTACACGTGAAAAATCCCCATTGGTCGGGGCTGTTAACAGGTTATCGGATCCAAAACCCGACCCAATAGCTTAACGATGTTCCGTTAAGGTGGATGCCACGTGTCGGTTACCCTTGATGAAAGCACTTCTGTGACGCGCGATTTATCGTCATGGAAGTGGACACTTCCGTGATGATAATTTTGGTAATGTCATGGAACACTTCTACGACAGCACAGGTATGACTATCTTGATTCTGTCATAAAATCGTCATGGATGTACATGCATGACAAAAAACGCAACCTACTGTGACAAACATGTATCATCACGGAAGTGTAATTTTTTTGTAGTGTATCCAGTTGGATATGGGTATCATGAGTTACTATTGTTGAGATCACCCTCAAGGTGAGTATGTTGGGAGGCAAAACTATAAGCCCCTATCTTTTTATGTGTCTAGTTGAAACGTTTTTCTCATGTGTATGCGGTGAGTGTTAGAAATCATAGAAGGCTATATGATGGTTGAGTATGTGGACTTGCCAAAAAGGCTCCGGTACGTGACCCTTCCTGAAAAGATGATGAATTGTAGTTGCAAAGTTGACTGAGAACATAGTTTGTTGGTTTTCAATAGAGTTTAAGCTTTATACTTCAGTGTTGTGATGATTTGTTACTTGTTCATGAGAAGTCTATGATACAAGTTATATGATAAAAGTTTTATGTTAAAATTTGTTGCTGTTATAATAATTTACATGATGCTTCTATGTTCGTATTTTGTTTTTATCGACACCTCTCTCTCTAAGCATGAGGACATGTTTTTCGATTTCGGTTTTCGCTTGAGGACAAGCGAGGTCTAAGCTTGGCGGAGTTGATACGTCCATTTTGCATCATGTTTACCTACTATTATTTATAATATTTTTATGCATAATAATGTTTTTTGGATTAATTCTAATGCCTTTTCTCTCATAATATGCAAGGTTCACACAAAGAGGGAGAATCCCGGCAGCTGGAAATCTGAACCTGAAAAAGCTACGTTAGGCCACCTATTCTGCACAATTCCAAATGATCTGAAACTTCATGAGGAAATTTTATGGAATAAATAGTAAATAATGGAGCAAATAACTACCGGAGGGGGGCCACCTCGTGAGCACAAGACACCAAGGCGCGCCCTGGTGGATTGTGCTCAGTCTGGTGGCCATCTTCTGGTATATAAGTTATTTTGACAGAGAAAAAAATAAGGAGAAGACTTTCGGGACGGAGCGCCGCCATCTCGAGGTGGAACTTGGGCAGGAGCACTTTTGCCCTCCAGCGGAGCGATTCCGCCGGGGGAACTTCCCTCCCGGAGGGGGGCATCATCGTCATCATCATCACAAACAACTCTCCCATCCTGGGGAGGGAAATCTCCATCAACATCTTCAAGACCACCATCTCCTCTCAAACCCTAGTTCATCTCTTGTGTTCAATCTTTATACCGGAACTATAGATTGGTGCTTGTGGGTGACTAGTAGTGTTGATTACATCTTGTAGTTGATTACTATATGGTTTATTTGGTGGAAGATTATATGTTCAGATCCATTATGCTATTTAGTACCCCTCTGATCTTGAGCATGTTTATAATTTTTGAGTAGTTACTTTTGTTCTTGAGGTCACGGGAGAAATCTTGTTGCAAGTAATCATGTGAATTTTATATGTGTTCGATATTTTGATTGTATGTATGTTGTGATTCCCTTAGTGGTGTCAGGTGAATGTCGACTACACGACACTTCACCATATTTGGGCCTAAGGGAATGCATTATGGAGTAGTTATTAGATGATGGGTTGCAAGAGTGACAGAAGCTTAAACCCTAGTTTATGCGCTATTCCGTAAGGGACTGGTTTGGATCCAAAAGTTTAATGCTATGGTTAGAATTTATTCTTAATACTTTTCCTGTAGTTGCGGATGCTTGTGAGGGGGTTAATCATAAGTAGGAGGTTTGTTCAAGTAAGAACAACACCTAAGCACCGGTCCACCCACATACCAAATTATCAAAGTAGCGAACACAAATCAAACCAACATGATGAAAGTGACTAGATGAAATTCCCGTGTGCCCTCAAGAACACTTTGCTTATCATAAGAGACCGTTTTGGCCTGTCCTTTGCCTCAAAAGGATTGGGCTGCCTTGCTACACTTTTGTTACCATTACTGTTACTTGCTCGTTACAAATTATCTTGCTATCAAACTACTCGTTACTTATAATTTCAATGCTTGCAGACATTACCTTGCTGAAAACTGCTTATCATTTCCTTATGCTCCTCGTTGGATTTGACACTCTTACTTATCGAAGGGACTATGATTGATCCCTTATACTTATGGGTCATCAGCCCCCCTTCCCCTGCGCTGCCGCCGCTGCCCCTGCCCTGCGCTCCCGCCGCCGCCCCTGCTCTGCGTGCTGCCGCCACCGCCCCTGCCCCTGCGAGCTTGTTTGATTGCGGGCAGGGGGGATGTCGATCAACCCCCTCTCGCCAGACCAACTCTCGAGTCCACCAAACCAGGAATGAAAGAGCGTTGTCGAGGCCACCCCAAACCCTAGAAGAGTTGTCCAGGCCACCCCAAACCCTAGAAGAGTTTTCGAGGTCACCCCAAACCCTAGACGAAGAAAGAGCGTTGTCGATCAACCCCCTCTCGCCTGACCAACTCTAGATTCCACCCAAACCGGGACTGAAAGAGCGTTGTCGAGGCCACCCCAAACCCTAGAAGAGTTGTCGAGGCCACCCAAACCCTAGATGAAGAAAGAGGGTGTCGATCAACCCCCTCTCGCCCGACCAACTCTCGAGTCCACCCATACCGGGACTGAAAGAGCGTTGTCGAGGCCACCCCAAACCCTAGAAGTGTTGTCGAGGCCACCCAAATTTACCAAGTTAAAAGAGCATTGTTGAGGCATAGCGATTATTTTTTGCAAAGTGTCATCTCCTGAAAGTATAACCCCGATAACTTCGACATGAGGGGGGACATCGGACATGCATGAGAGAGGCGGTCTGCAACTAATCCATTGCTCATATATGCATGCATATGATTCCTTGTTGTGATTATCTTGGTCTATGTTTGCCACTAATTAATCCATCTCTCATGTTTGTTTATTGCCATGTTGTAATATTTGCAGAAACTATGGAAAGAGACTTAGGACAAGAAGAGTTTATGGGCATATAATCCGTGATGGAGGTGATCCCTTGTCGTTTCTCAACGACACCGATGGTCAGGAAGGAGAGGATGACGGCTCCGGTGATCCAACAATGGAGGAGGGAGGAGATCATTGTTGGAAATATGCCCTAGAGGCAATAATTAAAATGGTTATTATTATATTTCCTTGTTCATGGTAATTGTCTATTGTTCATGCTATAATTGTATTAACTGGAAACCGTAATACATGTGTGAATACATAGACCACAACATGTCCCTAGTGAGCCTCTAGTTGACTAGCTCGTTGATCAATAGATGGTTATGGTTTCCTGATCATGGACATTGGATGTCATTGATAACGAGATCACATCATTAGGAGAATGATGTGATGGACAAGACACAATCCTAAGCATAGCACAAGATCGCGTAGTTCGTTTGCTAGAGCTTTTCTAATGTCAAGTATCATTTCCTTAGACCATGAGATTGTGCAACTCCCAGATACCGTAGGAATGCTTTGGGTGTATCAAACGTCACAACGTAACTCGGTGGCTAGAAAGGTGCACTACAGGCATCTCCGAAAGTGTCTGTTGGGTTGGCACGAATCGAGACTAGGATTTGTCACTCCGTATGACGGAGAGGTATCTCTAGGACCACTCGGTAATGCATCATCATAATGAGCTCAATGTGACTAATGAGTTAGCCACGGGATCATGCATTATGGAACGAGTAAAGAGACTTGCCGTAACGAGATTGAACAAGGTATAGGGATACCGACGATCGAATCTCGGGCAAGTAACAAGGTATAGGGATACCTTTCCATCCTTGATGGCTTCCTTGTGTGTAGCAACAACAACGGAATTAGGTACATCCAACACATATGCTAGAGGCCTAGCAGACCCCTCGAAGGCATCTGAATCTGGAGGCACCTGCTCATCGGTCGTAGGCTAGGAGTCCTCAACATAGGACGGCGATAATTGGCTCCTGAACAAGACAATGACACAACTAAACTCTTCTGTGCTTGTGTCCTACAAGCGTTAACATCAGGACTAGTGAAACACACTACAGACGGATATTAAGAAAGACCAATACACGTGAATAGTAAGCATAGTACACATGGATCATAAAGTTCAACACACCACCCTATGGCTGATCTTCAAGCTCATAGCATGCCATGGAGTTCAACACACTACCACACCTACATACTTGCAAACTACTACACATGCTTTGATTCACAACCTAGTAATACCATAATATCATCCTTCCCGACATGGAAAACAACATGAACATCATCGAAGCATACAAGCAACACCTAGCATGCTACCAATCCATCACCACTAGCTACCACTACATTACATTCTCATAGATTGACAGTTTACAATGCTACCACGTACTCATAAATCTACTCCTATCACATGCTCACATATCTATCTAGAACGACTAGAGAGGAGGGATTGATCGAACTTACAACCATCGGTGCAACCGGGTGGAGGTGTGGAACATGCCGGAGAAAAGGAGGGAAAACAAATCGCTGCCAACGTCTGCCGCCGGCCGAAGAAGACGCGCCGCTTGCCTGCTCGCCGGTGATGATCCGCGCGGAACGAAGAACTCGAAGGGGGGATTGGACGGATAATCTGTGTTGTGATTCGAGGATGGCTATATAGGGCGACCGATTAGACGGAAGGTGACCTAATTTCTCCCACCGTTTTTTTGGGAATGTGCGTGCGTACGCACCATCTCCCTGCTCGCATGAACTCGGTGCCGTGTCCCCTCCCCTGCATATTGCCCGAGGCTGACTAATCGGAAACGGCCGATTCAGCACTTCCTAGCGGGTCTGCTTAGGGTGCTTTCGTGCTATGCAGGCTAAACAGTGAACACAATCTATCAAACATACCAAAGTTTTATCGCGCGGTTTTCGTTGGATCTAATGTAGACGACTAAATGCACTCCTAATGGCTGGCATCAGATCCGACCTCGTACAAATCGCAACACCCCGCCTGATCTGTTGACTGCGCGGTGCTTGATGGAGGGTCTCGGGAGGGGTGGCACCAGTAGATCAAAACCTTCTCGGGAGGGAGAAGAGAACGGGCCCAAGCCTCGCCTCGCCTCGCCTCGCACCACAAAAAGGATCGCGTGAACCGTACTCCCCTCCTTCCTTCTTTCCTGGAGCTCTTTACTCCACTTTCACTACTCAGTACTCACTCGTGACTCGTGAGTCGTGACACGCCACTCGATTCACACAGACACGAGAAGCCCAGCAGCGGCAGCAGCAATGGCGCCGCGCGCGTCGTGAGACGGACAGAGCCACAGCCTACAGCCTACAGGGGGCGGGCGAGCGGTGTTGGCGCTGGCGGTGGGGAGCGATTAACCGGCTCAGTTTGCGCGCGCGCGCGCCATGGCGGGCGGCCCGGCGATGGCCCCGGCGGCCGCGTGGTGGCCAGGCGCGGGGGCGGGGGCGGGGGCGCAGGAGCAGGAGGAGATGCGGTGGCGGCAGCTGGACGGCGGCGTCAGCGCCGTCTCCTTCGGCTTCGTCGCCACGGCCATGCTCGTCTCCATGTTCCTCGCCATGGCCGTGCTCGAGCACTTCCTCCGTGCCCCGCCCATGGGCCCGCCGGAGCCCTCGCCGCCCCGTGGACCAAGAGGGGTCCTCCTCCGCTTCCTCCGCCGCGGCCGCGGCGGACGCGGACCCCCCGGCGCGGATCTCGAGGCGGCCAGGAAGCTCGACGCCGGATGCGCGTCCCCCGAGGTAATAACCCCGGCACTGCTACTCCCGCACGCCCCGCCGCCGCCCCATTCCCCATTCGCGCCTGCATCCTGCCGCCTTTTCATGGTTCCGTCGGTCGCCCTTTTCCCCTTTCCGCATCGCTTTTACTGCTCACCGTGCGTGCGTGTGTGTCTGTGCACTCGAAACGGACCCAGATTGCGCATCATTTCGCCCCTCCCCCATCCCTCCACTACGCTCGACTCCGCCATGATGCAGCGGCCATGGCCAGTGCCAGGAGGGAGGCATCCGAGGAGGATGCAGCCCAGGTAGGAACGGACAACAGAATGCTCTGCTGCCACCGCCCATTTCTTGCCTCGATTTTTATGGTGGCTCTAGAAAGTATCTCAACATACACATCAAAGGAGCACGTTTTGATCTGCAGCGCCAAACCAGATCTTGCTGATGTGGTTCGTCACTTCATCACAGCTCGTCTTCGTCAGTGGTACAGTTCATGGCAGCGTATCCATCCATTATAGTGGAACTGATGTTACGTTCGTCCAAACTCGGAAACAACTCATTAATTATCTTGGTCGGGATGTGTCCTACTAATACTAGCTCAACCCCACAAGTCTCTGTTAAGCCACAACTCATTTAATTAGCTTGGTCGGGGTGTCCCACTGCTTCAACCCCACAAGTCTCTGTTAAGCCGTTAGCCACATCGATCTCTCCTGTCAGATTACTGATTAGCCTTATCAGCTGCTGCTGTCTCAACAGTTAATCATTCGTCATTATTTGGGTCGCTTTGTGCTAAGTGGCCACATGGTGTTTGTTCAGGAAAATGATCTAGGGTAGATTGATTACGCAGGTGGATCTTCCTGATGTACGTAATTCATTTCTATCCTTCTGTATTCTGTCTTGTGGTTAAGTTCAGTTGGCACCTTCATATGGCTTATAGCAGCATTCTTGTCCATTTTGTATGGTGTGATACGTAGTAGTAGAAGACAAGAGGGGTCGCTATTTAAGATCATGGGTTATGGAATTGAGAGGGGGATTTGGCAGACAGTGGGGAACAGACAAGGACCACCGCTGTCTGCACCTCACAGCAAGGTCTGAATCATACTCTTGCTTGCAATATGGGTTCTCCGTCTAAAACTCAGCAGCCACAGCCTGCAGGTCCCAGATGATGTGGGCACCATTCTTTCCTCACTGTGAGGTGTGGAACCTCCTGTTACTAAGATGGACCAGCAGCACAATTTACTTCGAGCAGTGGTGTGCCCCATCATGGAAATCAAGAGAAATCAGTTAATTAGAAATGGGAGGAGCGTTTAAGTACGAAGTATAAATGGTGTCCTTGTCTAAGAACTTAACCTTTAGAAACTTTGATGCTAGACCTCACACAAAAAATAAGTGGTTGTCTCTTGCTCGCGCACCGTCGCTGCTAACATGAGGTGCATGACTACGTGCGGCTCCTTTCCATCGCTCCTGCTTGTGAGCATACACCCAGCACACCCTTAGTTGTTCCTGGGCTATCGGTTAGTATTGTGAATTAAGGAGTGGTGTAGACTGAAATAATCTGAGAACAAATACAAAGTATTTGGCCCAACCAACTGTAGTATAGACGCCTAATATGTACTCCCTCCGTAAACTAATATAAGAGCATTTAGAACACTAAAGTAGTGATCTAAACGCTCTTATATTAGTTTACAGAGGGAGTAGGTATTTTGTGAAAATAAAATATATTTGGGTGTACATCTGTACTTCCACAGTTCCATGACCTTTTGTGGCCTCATGTCTAGCACCAGCTTCTGGTAGCCACATGCTGGCCAAGAACATTAAATGTAAAGAAATTAGGTTATCAAAATTGGCAACCCGTCCCATAAAATGGATGGCTCGACTACATCTTGTCTGCTATTCATGAGTAGAGTGTCTTCATGCATACTAGGATGTATATGTTATAAGTTTGAGATGTCGATTGGAGGAGTATGGAGTTATGTTGGAAGATATTGTAAAAGAGACGAGGTTGATTGAGCACCACAAAAAAATCAGTATTTTTCTGTAGTCTTTCTAAAATCTGCCAAAATCACCTTTCCCGCTATGATATGGAAAAATGAAACGATATATCACTGTTATGCAATCTGTCTAGCCGTGTAATGTGCTAAGTATAAGCCAGCACATACATGAATAGTCAATGTTGGCTGTATTGAAGTATCATACGAAAGCTTCTTCCATAATGTGTTTGTCAAGAACGGCATCGGTGTATGGTTATCAAGTTTTGTTTCCTTTATCTGCGAAGAAGGTTGTCAATCCAGCTATTATATATAGTTCATTTCTCGATGTCAACTCATTCACGATTGTTACTGAATCTGGACCATCAGTCCCAGGTTCCATCCAAGTTCAGATAAATTTCTGATCAGCTCTTTCGTAGTAGAGGCTCAAATTCCAACTGATTCCAGACTATTTTGTGATCATCTCTTGCATTAGTCAACTTTCATAGCATAGTGGACGTCACGTACCTGATACATGACAAAGTGATACTAGCTGTACGATCTGCTCGGGATGACCCTGGAACCAAGTGGCAAAGGTGTCTTGATGGCAGGTTGGCAGCCACACCTCAGGGGCGGGGATGAGAGAAGTGGAGATTTTTTTTTTTCTGCTTAATCCAACCAACAGATGTGCCAGCCCTTATATCGTTGGTGCCTGCCCCTAACACAAGTAACCAATCTTACCTTTCCTAGCTCACAAATATAAAGAAGACAAACTTTGGGAAGATGAACCTATAAAGATATCTTGCTTCCATGAATAGCTGTGGTGTTGGGTGCTCTTCCAAGGGCTGTATGACTATGACTGTATGCGTTCCAAATTTCACTCATTGCTTTTGACATCAAATAATTGTAGATTTCTTTCTCTTCCTCTTTTTTTTTTGAGGGAAACAGCACAACTCTGCTGCATATTTTTATTGTTTTTTAAAATAAGTTACAGAGAGAGTCTGTACAAATTAAATAAAAGAATAGAAAAAAGAAAACAAAAGGCTATACAGAACTAAGGAAACAAGAAACAAGAACAAATACAAATACAAATACAACAGTGGAATGTATTCACGCAAGCTAGCTGAACACACTCATCTGAAGGCATGAACCCAGTCTTCAAACTTCCCATATTCTTTCCTGTTTGCTCTGTTAAGTTCCTCTTTAAATGTCTTCCTGCATTTATATAGGCTGGGAGAGATGCCCTTGAATATGAAGCCATTCCTAGTTAAAATGGGACTCCCACTAGAATGATGATTTCAAGTTAAAATGGGGCTCCCACTAGGTCTTTTAAGTTTCTTTCTCCTCCTCTTAGATGATGAATTGTTTTTTCACATTAGTTATAGTCAATTAGTACCTCTAGAGCAATAGAAATATGCTAGAGCAGACTTCTGGTAGACCTAGCGTTGATGACTCATCTTCTGTCCTATTGTGTCATCTGTGGAACTTATTTATCTGAATACTGGCATTGCCATAGGACGGGTCATTCATCATCATTTGTGTCGATTTTACACTTAGGTCAGGCTTATTCGATTTCATTGGTTCTTTTGGACATTATGGCATCTTTTTTTTATGTTGATATTCTGTTTTCTCTCTATACCAGCCATGGATTTTGAGTCGCTCGACTAGTCGCGACTAGTCTACGACTAGTCTATGAGTCGCAAAAATATGGTCGACTTAGCTTAGTGTCGACTCGCGACCCTGAGTCGCGACTAGTCACAACGCAGGCTCGACTTCTTCCGAGTCGCTGCCCCAGAGCGACTCGCATGAGTCGCGACTCGAAAACCATGATACCAGCACATACAGTTTTTAGAAATACAACTGATCATGAAATTATGACATCCCTATTTCTGACTGCATCAAGGCATCTCATGTTAGCATTGCCGCATTGGATGCGGTGAGTTCAGTACATGCACATTGTTACTGATTACTTCGTTTATATGTGGCTTTGCAGATGCCCGTGTATTCCAAAGGCGTATCTGTCCTGATGCCAGGACAGGACGTGCCGACGTTCATCGCGCACCCCGCGCCTGCGCCCTGCCCCCCAGAGAGGGTCCGATGGCCGTTGCACCAGCCCGCTCCTTTCGCCAGTTCCTCGTCGAATCCGTGCTAGCATATGGCCGCTAGACCGGAACACCGCTCTAGTGCTCTACCCAACGATGATCCACAGGGAGAGAGCACACCTCTGGTTTCTTCTGTGGCCATGTCACCGGTTCCCTGGTGGGACGGGGAGCGGTTCTCTCCATGCGTTGTACAGTTTGTTTAGATGTCTGTTGTGGAGCAAGTTCTGCTGGCTCCTGCGGCTGCCTGTATTATGGCGGGAGAGGAGCGGCTAGTCTAGTGGATCCATGGAATTGTTGCCGATCCCACTTGCTCAGCCAGTATTTAGATGCTTCCCGCAAAAAAAAAAGAAGCTAGTGTTTAGATGCTTTCGTTGTCGTTGGTCATAGAGTCGTACTAGATGTGTGTCATGGATGGATGCACACGTCTTGTGTAATTTCGCTGCATAAATGACTTGTAGCCTATGGGACTTTCGCCCCCTGGGAGACTTGGGCTTTAGAGATTTTGAAATCTTTATTCTAGCTGTTCTTGCTAGGCAGGCATGGAGGATACTTGAAAGGGTATGTCTAGAACTTGGTTGGATGCTACAAACGGTGACAAAATATGTTGTGACAGTATGACAACAAATGCTACAAGCATTCTAACTAAAATGCTACAGCTGACATTGAAGGATGTTGCCACCGGTGAGATCACGTGCTACAATCGACGAGGGATGACATGCTACAACTAGCAAGACGGATGTTGCAACCGGTAGAAACAATGTTGCAAATGATGGGATAAAATGTTGTAAGGTCGACTGAGACTTTGTTTTAGATCTCAGTCGACTGAGTTTTAGCAAACCCGTACTAGACAATATAAGTGCATGAAATTTTAAAAACGGTTTACTTTTCAGACTGCTCCATCCTAGAAGGCCAGGTTGGTAATCATCCATCACAGGTTTGGCGGTCTCTAGTTGAAGGCAGGGATATAATGAAGCAAGGAATTATCAAGCGTAGTAGTAATGGAATTACCACTGAAGTTTGGAATGAAAGCTGGATACCACGAACAAGATTGATGCGGCCGCTGGTTTCTCATGTGGCCAACCCACCCCAGTTTGTGTCGGAGCTCATTGATACTCCAAATGCAAGGTGGAATCAAGAGTTGATAGATGATGATTTTTTAGCCAAAACCGTAGAACAATGGTTGCACAGTATTTTCATTAATAATAAATATTTACATACAAAAGGAAAGGAAAATAACAAAGTCAACCAATGTCGGTTCAAGGAAACAATCCCATAATTAAATTACAGATATTGTTCTGTCCACATACTAATTTTCTCTACTTTTCTTTGCTTTGCCCTGATTTGTGCTGCCCAAAATCCTTCTTTCAGATAATGTTTCCATTTTCCCAGGTGTGGTGCAGCTGATTGGAATATTTGATATTTCTAACATATTATATACTCCAGCACCCCATAATGATAATATCTAGTGCGATTTCTTTGGGTAGAAGTTCCATGGTGATTAGAATTGTCGTGGTGGGCGCACGACAGATGCCAAGAGATGGTGTCGGGGGTTGGGTACGACATATGCCAAAGGATGACTTATCATGGTGGAAGCGAGTAGAACATCGCCGGTGCCTGGAAGCGGGATAAGGCGTAGACACGTACGCCGGTGAACTTTACCCAGGTTGGGAGCTCTCCGTGGAGATAATACCCCTACTCCTGCTCAGCGGGGTCTCCGCATGATCACTAAGGCACTAGTGATACAAGGTGCTCCTTGAGCCGTGTCTAGAGGTAGGGGAAGGCAAGGCTAGCTCTTCCCTGCCCTAGGTAACTGCCGAGTTCTATCAGAGTGGGAACCCTTTGCATGGGTGCCCTGGGGGGTTCATATAGGCCTACCCCCAGGGGTACAATGGTAATCTGGCCGGGTGCTGGGCCCGGCTGTCAGCGTCTCCGTCCTCCGACTTCTCCGTCGACCATTGGGGCCCGCCGCCAGGTGGGCCCCGCCGACTGGTTGGTGGCTGCTCACTGTAGCCGTGCCGTCAGTGACGAGGGCTTGGTCATCTCATCGTGGCTACAGTCCCGCCGCCTGGCGGGAGATCACTGTAGCCACACCTGGTCTCATCGGCTTAATGGCATGCTTGCCTCGGGGCAAGGGACAGCTGCCTGTTGAAGGCCGGCCCTCCCCGAGTCAGACTGGTTAGGCTTCCGCCGTCTTCTATGGCGTCACTGCCCGATAAGGCCCGCCGCCGGCAGGCCGTACCGACAGGCCGTCGTGGGGAACAGGGCTCCGCCTGCCCGGAGCGACGCCAGGGGGGACATGGCATAGTGCCACGCCGTGCGGAGATCTCCGCCTGTACGGGGCACCGTAGCCATGCTTATCCCGGGATTCGGGGGCGACGGGCTTCACTGTAGCCACGCTCTGCCTTGTACTCTTGATGGGGGACCAGAATCAGAGGGCGGCGGGAGGCCGCCCCCTCCGGGAGCTGGTCTACTGGAGCCAGCCGCTCTTAGGGCCGTCTTCTGGTGCTTGGTCGTCCTCCGGTGGCCGGCCTCTGAGCCAGCCGGCCCCCGGAGGGCAGAGCTTTTAGCTGGGGGTCTTTGCGGGGCGCAGCTGGCCCAAAGTTTTGATGTGCCAAGGGACTCGGGTGAGCCTACCCGTGGCCCATTACTCCGACATTAGTCCCCGAAGCCGGTGAGGCGTTGTGGTCGTGGGGCCGCGAAGTCTCAGCGGCTTCCCTCCTCACCGAGCTCCAGGAGAGTGTCTTGATCCGTCTTGCGGCGCGCCGGCCTCTGAGGCCGGTTTCGACAAGGCGGGGTTCGTCGACCAATATTTGAACTTCAAGGTGGGAGAATAGGTGGCGTGCCTGCTAAGCTTCCCTAGGCTGTCGCCCGCCGTAGGGACGCCACGCGGCACTCGCCAGCCCAGCCAGCCTGCCATCCCACGCTCCTGATGGGATGTGACAGTGGGCCGGCCCGCCACTACCGGGCCTCAGCAAGCGGGCGGATCCGCTGTGCCGAGGTGGACGGTTGTGATTCTCGCGGGCATTCACGGCGCAGTAAATTCGCGCGACGAACGTGGGGTCATGGGGTTGTGGGCACAGTTAATCCCACGACCACGCCCCATCCCCTCGGTTTCAGAGCCCAAGGGCTATAAGTAGGGGGAGGGAGGGGTGCGACGGGGCACGCGCGCCCCCTCCCACACTCTCTTCCCCTTCCTACTCTTCCCTCCATTGTTGTTGTCGCTGCTTCTTGCTTGCCGTGGTGCTGCCGCCGCCGCCCACGCGCTCTTGCTCCTCTCCGCAGCTTCGCACGTATCCATGGCGCGTGAGAAGGGCGGCGACTGGGACGGCTCGATGGTCATTGAAGACCACATCACCTTCCTCCGGGACACGCGCCGGATGCCCAACGCGGCATTCGTCAAGGCGCAGGCGCCGTCGGAGGCGGAGATCTCGCCGGTGCCAAGGGGAAACGAGCAGGTCGTCTTCCGCTCGCACTTCCTCCGCGGCTTCGGCCTCCCAGTGAGCGGCTTCCTCCGCTTGTTCCTCGACTTCAACCATCTTCAACCGCATCATTTGACGCCCAACACCGTGACCCTGCTCTCCGCCTTGGTCACGGCGTGCGAGGGCTACATCGGCGTCCTCCCCACGATCGAGCTGTGGGGAGCATTCTTCTATGGGAAGCTAGGCACCTCCGCCAAGGACACGGCGGCCGAGTGCGGCGGCTACGTTGCTGTGCACCGGCCGGCGAAGAGAAATGCCTTCCCCGTCATCAAGCTGGCTCAGTCGGTGAAGATCTGGCAGCAGTCCTATTTCTACGTCGAGAACGTGGATCCGGCTGCAGACTTCCTCAACCTGCCGGCCTATGAGGCCGGCCCCCCCACCGGGCCTCGACCCAACTGGGGGTACAAGCCAAAGCCGGTATCAGCGGACGCGGCGGCCGCCATCGGTCGACTCCGAGTGCTCCACGAGTCGGAGGGCCTCGTGGCCTCCGACCTCCTCGTCGCCTTCGTCGAGCGTTGGATCCTCCCGCTCCAGAGCCGCCCTCATCCGATCTTCCGGATGGGTGGGCACCGCGACCCGTGCCGGCTGTGCACGAAAGAGATGCCGCCTGCCGAGGTCGCGCGGATGGTGAACGAGATCTCCGACCTCAAGATGTCGGAGGGAGACTGGCGGTACGGGAAGCAGCCGTACTCTCGCGACAACCCGCCGTCCGCCGTAAGTCCCTCGATTTCTTCCTTTAGATTTGTCTTTTGGTCTTGCTCTTATCATGACGCGACTCCCCTCTGGAGCGCAGATTTATATGTCCGCGGCAGCGGCCGCCCTCATGGGGCCGGGTGGTGACTACCTGCCGGACAGGGTAGTAAGAGACGTGGATGACCCTGACTTGGGGGTGGCCGCCCTGGCGGACGACGCAACAGGCGGAGGCGATGGAGCAGGTGGCTCCAAGGAAGGCGATGGCGTGGAGACCTGGCCTGATGATGACGACGACGAAGACGAGCAGCGCCTCGCCCGGAGCACAGCCAACATCGGTGCCGGCCCCTCTGCTGGGCCGCCCGCCCGTGGCGGCAAGCGCAAGCGGAAACAAGGAGCTACCCTGTTTGGCAGCGCGCCGAAGAAACCCAAGAATCCGCCCGCGGCGACCAGGCGGCAAGAGGCCACAGCCAAGGCGGCCAAGTATCAGAGGCAGCCGAAGGTGTCGGGTATGGTATCGGCGTAAGTATCTTTATTTTGCCTTTACCTCTTCTGCCGATCCGGCCTAAAAAATCTCTTTGTCATTTCTTCACATCTCAGGGTCCCGCTCACCCTCGAGAAGTCGGGCGCCGCCTCGGTCATTAGGTCGGCGACGACCTGCTCCACCAATCGGCGGATCGACCCGGCCGTCGACCTCCGGAAGGCGAGAGAGCGGAACACGCGGGAGGCGCGCGACGAAGAGGCCGACCGCCTGGCGAAGGCGGAGGCGGACAAGGCCGCAGCATCCGCGGTGAGGAGGCTGGCGCAGGCGGAAGCCGAAGCCGCAGAGAGGGAGCGGCTCGTGGAGGCCGCATGCTGTCAGGAGTCGCTGATTGTGACGCCACTGAACTCCGCACCACCTCCGCCGGAGTTCGAAGCGATGACCAGCAGAGCCAGTGATGATCATCCGGTCATGGAGAGGGAGGGCGGCGATGTGGCCATGCCTGATGTCTTCGTGCCACCGTCGCCACCGACTAGCGAAACGTGAGTCGAGCAGCCGGCCGAGCCGCCAGTGCCACCGGCCGGGAATGTGGTGGTGACGGACCTAACTCCTCAGGTCCGCACACCCGTACGCCGCCGTCTTGAGAAGGCGGCCTCGACGCTGCGACCGCTGGAGACCGGAGCCGCGAGCTCGTCGGTCCCCAACACCGAGGCATCCAGCACCGCGCCAACCGGCTGGGTACGTGGAGGCGGGACGGGCGCCCTGAACTAGGCGGCCCTCGACGTTCAGGCCAAGCTCCGGGCCGAAGCCGAAGCCCTCAAACGCTGCAACGAGGCGTTTCTGGATTCGCGAGCAGCCATCCGCGTAAGCTTCCTGATTCTCTTTACTTTGATCTTCTTTCATCCTTCGTGGGGGCGCGCCAGCGCACCCACTGGGTGTAGTCCCCAAGTTTCGGGCCGGCTGCTGAGCAGGCGGTCCGGAACTTCATCTTGCCAGAGTTAAATGTTGATCTTGTCTGATATTTCCCTCTACAGGACTACCACAACCTCCGCGTGGTCGCCTACAACTCCAGGATCCCGGAGCTGGAGACGCAGACTGGCCATCTATCTGAGAGCCGGAGTAAGCTTCAATTCCTTTCTTCTGCGGGGGCGCGCTAGCGCACCCGCGGGCTGTAGTCTTCGAGGTTCGAGCCAACTACTGAGCAATCGGGCCGAATCTCCCCGGTTTGTGCATCCCTCTTTGTTATTTGACTGATGCTCTTCCTTCTCCTTCTTTCTTCAGAAGGCAACGCCGCCTTGCAGCAGCAGCTGGGCGAAGCCAACACCGCCCTACGCGGCAAGGAGGCGGAGTGCGGCAAGCTGACTGAGGAGCGAGACCGGCTGGTCACTCAGCTCGCCGAGTAGGCGGAAGCCCTCAAGGCGGCCCAACAAGAGGCGAAGACGAAAGAGGCCAACCTCCTCGCCGAGTTTGAGGTTGAGCGCTCTGCCTGGGCCAACAAGGAAGCCCAGATGACAGCCTGCTTCAGCAGCATTGAAGACTTGGTCGACGGTGAGCTTTATTCTCTTTGTTTCTTGCATTGGGCTGCCGGCCTTTATCTAGGCCGATTCCTCGTTTATAACTTTGGCTTTTCTTTCCTTCTGTCTAAACAGACTTCTTCCTGGGCCACTCTGTCACCGCGATCCAGATGATCGAGGCTCAGCGCGAGGAGCGGAGGGAGGAGGGCGCGCAGATCGCCGCTGATGCCCCCCGGACTTTCAGCGAGCAAATCCTTAGCATCCAGGCCCGTCTCCGGCCTGCCCATCAAATGCTGCGCCGTCTTCAGCGCATCGGGGCCCAGGCGGTCTCCGCCCTCTAGCCTGGCCTGCCGGCTCTGCGCACCCCAAGTCGGACTGCCGACTGGCTGGAGGTGGCGGCCGGCCGCCTGGAGGCCTGGAAGGGCTCTGCAGCCCGGGCAGGAGCGCGCCGGGCCTTGGAATTCGTCAAGGTGTGGTATCCTGGGCTGGATCTAGCCCAGTTAACCACGTTCCGGCTGGAGGCGCAGGAGGAGCTGGCGGTGGTGGAAGCTGATCTTATCAACAGGGCGGCGGCGATCACCGACTTCACCGACACCAGCGTCTTTGTCCCAGAGATAGTCGAGGAAGGCGCCGAAGTGCTACAGGAATGGCTCGGGCTGAACCCGGAGGACAGTGAGGACTCCGCTGAAGTTATCAACTCTAGCAATGAAGGGGAAGAAGGGGAGGAGGAGGAGGAGGAGGAGGAGGAGAGTGATTGACCTGCCGGAGGTTGGGGCGGATGGTTAGCCCCAGCCTGACCGAGCCTCAAGCAACGATCCACGCTCCAAAGCGCCGACTGCTGCTAGAACCGACCAAGCGGGGATCGACCAGCCACCCATTCCTCCGACGGGCGCCACCGACTCTGTCATCCAGCCCTCCGCCGTCCCGACTATCGCCGCTGATTCTACCGCCTAGACGGAGCCGCCTGCTGCATCAGGCGGCACAGCCGACTCCAGCGTTCAGCCAGAACCCTCCGCCGCGCCAACCGGCATCGCCCAGCCGGAGTCTTCTGCCGCTCCTTAGGATTTTTCCTTTTTCCCTGTTTTGCTAGAGTCTGGATAATCTTGATTAAATTTCGCAATTCCACCCGCGGGGTGTATATTGAACTTTGCTGAATGCCGGCCAGTAGGCCTTTATCCATGTAAATATTCTATCACTGTTTTTGCTTTGCCGACTTCTAACTTTTCTTGCCTTTTGCTCCTTGGTTTTTTCCTTTGCCGCCCTCCCTTGGCTATCCTCTTGCCAACCAAGCAGCCGCTCTACAGACTGCGGCTGGGTTGAGTATTTAGATGCTTGTGGGAGGGCTAGTACTTAGCCATTCGGAGTGTTGGTAAAAAAAGTAGAAGCCGGCCGACCGGCTGCTCGGCAGCCGGACGACTAGGTGCGATGCCGGCCTCAACTATATGCGTTTCTTCCTTAGTCGTTTTTCGTGTGAGGCACCGTTTTGCAACCCCTGCCCGCCATGCAGTTGCTCCGCGAGCTATGGCTTCTGACAAAGGAAGTTTCTGGTGCCAACACACTACTTGTCCGACTGCAGGAGGTGGCATATAGCAGAGGCGGCTAGCCTCCGGGCCGACTGGTCGAACCCGGTGCAGCGGAAATAAAACTATACATACTCATAGGCATAACAATTATCATATAGATAAAATAGGGTAGTCCCCGAGCTCTTCTCGGGGAACCCGGAGTCTTTATACATAATACAAAAGATAGTGTGATACATACTGCTCTCAACTGTAAAACCTTCAGAGGAGGTTTGCGTTCCATGTCCTCTCCGTCTCTTTGCCTGAATCATCTCTCTTGCGTGCTCTAGGCTTCTGGGCGTCGATCAGGTAGTAGGAGTCGTTGCCCAGCACCTTACTGATGATGAACGGGCCTTCCCAAAGTGCCGAGAATTTGTGCTGGCCGGCTGTTCGCTGGATCAGCCGGAGCCCAAGGTCTCCCTCCTGGAAGGATCTTGGCTTCACCTTGCGGTTGTAGTATCGGCACAGACTCGCTGGTAGATGGCGGACCGGCTGAGTGCCAACAGCCGGCCCTCCTCCAGCAAGTCGACGCCGTCTTCTCATGCCTCCTTGGCATCCGCCTCGGTGTACATGGTGACTCTCGGGGAGTCGAACTCTATATCTGTCGGGATGACGGCTTCAACACCATAGACAAGGAAGAAAGGCGTGAAGCCGGTTGACTTGTTCGGAGTGGTGCGCAAGCTCTAGAGGACGGCCGACAGCTTGTCGAGCCAGCAGCCGGCGGAACGCTCGAGAGGCTAGACCAGTCGGGGCTTGATGCCGGACAGAATGAGGCCGTTTGCACGCTCAACTTGGCCGTTTGACTGTGGGTGGGCAACGGACGCTAAGTCCAGTCGGATGCCCTGTGTTGCGCAGAAACGAGCCAATGCTCCTTTGGCGAAGTTGGTGCCATTGTTGGTGATGATGCTATGTGGTATGTCGTACCGTGTGGTGATGTTGGCGATGAATGTCTCGGCAGTCGGCCCATTCAGCTTCTTGATTGGTTTGGCCTCTATCCACTTGGTGAACTTGTCCACAGCGACAAGCAAATGAGTCATGCCACCACGGGCCATCTTGAATGGCCCTACCATATCTAGCCCCCAAACAGCAAAGGGCCAAGCTATAGGAATGGTCTTGAGTGCAGAAGCCGACAAATGTGGCTTGGAGCGGAACCTCTGGCACCCTTGACACTTCTGAACTAGTTCTTTGGCCTCTTCTAGAGCAGCCGACCAAAAGAATCCATGACGGAAAGCCTTGGCCACAAGTGATCTTGAAGCCGCGTGGTGGCCGCATTCACCTTGGTGGATATCTCTGAGTATTGCTTGGCCCTTGTCCGGCTCCACGCAGCGCTGATAAACCCCGCCGATGCTTCGTCGCACCAGCTCTCTGTTGACTATGGTGTAAGCTGCTGCGCGCCTTTGCACTTGTCGGACCGAGATCTCATTAGTCGGTAGCTCCTTGTTGACCAGGAATTTGAGGATTGGCTGGGCCCAAGATGGCGCTGTTATTTCTTCGACTGCCACCACTGCAACTTGTATGAGGGTGGTTGGGCCGGGAGGCGGCAGGTTGGCAGCTGCTTCCGCCTGCTGCACTGAAGAAGTCCCCGGGCCAGGCTCTAGAGTCCCCGAGCTGGGTGCGGCTGCAGCAGTCCCCGGGCCGCCTGCCGAAGTCCCCGTGCCGGCTTCTGGGACTCTCAAGTCAGATCCGACTACTTCGGGAGGGGCCAACACGAAGATGGAATCTGATTCTGGGGATGGCTTGACAGACGGCTTGAGAAGGTAGCGTAGGGCAACGCCGGCTGGTATTGCTTGTCGGGTGGAGCCAATCCATGCCAAGGCATCTGCTAGCTCGTTGTCGTTTCTTGGCACGTGGAGGAACTTGCACCCGTCGAAGTATCCACTAAGTTGCCGCACGAGGAAGCGGTAGCTTGCCATGTTTGCATCCTTGGCGTCCCAGTCGCCTGACAACTGCTGGACCACCAAGCCGGAGTCACCATAGCACAGGATCTGGCGGATGCCGAGTTCCTTGGCAAGCCGGAGCCCGTGTATGAGTGCCTTGTATTCAGCTACGTTGTTGGAGGCGGCGAAGTGGACTTGCAACACGTATCTGAGCTTGTCGCCTTTGGGAGAGGTGAGGATGATGCCGACTCCCAGTCCAGTGCGCATTTTTGAACCATCAAAATGCATCCGCCAATGGGTGGAGTCTAGTGCAAGCGGCAAATACTGGGTCTCGGCCCAGTCGACGAGGAAGTCGGCCAGCACTTGTGACTTGATGGCGGTGCGAGGCTGGTAGTAGATGGTGTAGGGGCCCAGATCAATAGCCCACTTGGCCACTCGGCCAGAGGCGTCTCGGCTTCCAACGATCTCGGCAAGCGGAGCCGTGCAGATGCCGGTTATTGGATGCTCTTGAAAGTAAGGCTTCAACTTCTTGGCGGCAAAGTGTACGCCATAGCACATCTTCTGGTAATGTGGGTAGTTTTGCTTGGAGGCGGACAATACTTCGCTCAAGTAATACACCGGTCTCTGGACCGGCAATGCTCTGTCCTCCTCCTTGCGCTCTACCACCATGACTACACTGACGACCCGACTGGTGGCTGCGATGTAGAGGAGCATGGGCTCCTTCTCAGTTGGAGCCGCCAGGATAGGTGGGGTCACCAACATCTTCTCGAGTTGGCGAAATGCTTCGTCCGCCTTGTCGTTCCACTCGAAAAAAGTGGTCTTCTTCATGAGCTGGTACAGGTGAAGAGCCTTCTCACCCAGCCGGCTGATGAAATGGCTAACTGATGCCAAGCAGGCGGTGAATTTCTGCACGTCCAGCAGTCGGGTGGGCACCTCCATCTTAACAATGGCCTTGATCTTCACAGGGTTGCACTCTATGCCGCGCTCTGAGACCAGGAAACCGAGAAGCTGGCCGGCTGGTACTCCAAAGACGCATTTCTCCGGGTTGAGCTTGATCTGGAATCGGCGCAGGTTCTCAAAGGTTTCCTTGAGGTCTTCTAGCAGCGTGCCATGCTTCTCCATCTTCACCACCACATCATCCACATAGACATGGGCATTTCTGCCGAGTTTCTTGAGGAGGCACTTCTGCATGCAACGCTGAAACGTGGCGCCAGCATTTCGCAAGCCGAACGTCATGGTCAGGTAGCAAAGGGATCCAAACGGCGTGATGAAGGCGGTCTTCAGCCTGTCGGCCGGGTTTAACTTTATTTGATGGTAGCCTTGAAGGAAATATGCCCTAGAGGCAATAATAAAGTTATTATTTATTTCCTTATATCATGATAAATGTTTATTATTCATGCTAGAATTGTATTAACCGGAAACATAATACATGTGTGAATACATAGACAAACAGAGTGTCACTAGTATGCCTCTACTTGACTAGCTCGTTAATCAAAGATGGTTATGTTTCCTGACCATGAACAATGAGTTGTTATTTGATTAACGAGGTCACATCATTAGTTGAATGATCTGATTGACATGACCCATTCCATTAGCTTAGCACCTGATCGTTTAGTATGTTGCTATTGCTTTCTTCATGACTTATACATGTTCCTATGACTATGAGATTATGCAACTCCCGTTTACCGGAGGAACACTTTGGGTACTACCAAACGTCACAACGTAACTGGGTGATTATAAAGGAGTACTACAGGTGTCTCCAATGGTCGATGTTGGGTTGGCGTATTTTGAGATTAGGATTTGTCACTCCGATTGTCGGAGAGGTATCTCTGGGCCCTCTCGGTAATACACATCACATAAGCCTTGCAAGCATTACAACTAATATGTTAGTTGTGAGATGATGTATTACGGAACGAGTAAAGAGACTTGCCGGTAACGAGATTGAACTAGGTATTGGATACCGACGATCGAATCTCGGGCAAGTAACATACCGATGACAAAGGGAACAACGTATGTTGTTATGCGGTCTGACCGATAAAGATCTTCGTAGAATATGTAGGAGCCAATATGGACATCCAGGTCCCGCTATTGGTTATTGACCAGAGACGTGTCTCGGTCATGTCTACATTGTTCTCGAACCCGTAGGGTCCGCACGCTTAAGGTTACGATGACAGTTATATTATGAGTTTATACATTTTGATGTACCGAAGGTTGTTCGGAGTCCCGGATGTGATCACGGACATGACGAGGAGTCTCGAAATGGTCGAGACGTAAAGATTGATATATTGGAAGCCTATATTTGGATATCGGAAGTGTTCCGGGTGAAATCGGGATTTTACCGGAATACCGGGAGGGTTACCGGAACCCCCCGGGAGCTATTTGGGCCATAGTGGGCCTTAGTGGAAAAGAGAAGGGGCTGCCCTAGTTGGGCTGCGCGCCCCCCCTTCCCCTAGTCCTATTAGGACTAGGAGAGGTGGCCGGCCCCCTCCTCCTCTTTTCCCCTCCGAGGAATCCTAGTTGGACTAGGATTGGAGGGGGAATCCTACTCCCAGAGGGAGTAGGACTCTCCTGCGCCTCCCCCCCTTGGCCGGCCAGCCTCCCCTCCTCTCCTCCTTTATATACGGAGGCAGGGGCACCTCTAAACACACAAGTTGACACAAGTTGATCCACGTGATCGATTCCTTAGCCGTGTGCGGTGCCCCCTGCCACCATATTCCTCGATAATACTGTAGCGGAGTTTAGGCGAAGCCCTGCTGCTGTAGTTCATCAAGATCGTCACCACGCCGTCGTGCTGACGAAACTCTTCCCCGACACTTTGCTGGATCAAAGTCCGGGGATCGTCATCGAGCTAAACGTGTGCTCGAACTCGGAGGTGCCGTAGTTTCGGTGCTTGATCGGTTGGATCGAGAAGACGTACGACTACTTCCTCTACGTCGTGTCATCGCTTCCGCAGTCGGTCTGCGTTGGGTACGTAGACAATACTCTCCCCTCGTTGCTATGCATCACATGATCTTGCGTGTGCGTAGGAAATTTTTTGAAATTACTACGAAACCCAACAGTGGCATCCGAGCCTAGGTTATTGATGTTGATGTTATATGCACGAGTAGAACACAAGTGAGTTGTGGACGATACAAGTCATACTGCCTACCAGCATGTCATATTTTGGTTCGGCGGTATTGTTGGACGAGACGACCCAGACCAACCTTACGCGTACGCTTACGCGAGACCGGTTCCCTCGACGTGCTTTGCACAGAGATGGCTTGCGGGCGACTGTCTCTCCAACTTTAGTTGAACCAAGTATGGCTACGCCCGGTCCTTGCGAAGGTTAAAACGGAGTCTATTTGACAAACTATCGTTGTGGTTTTGATGCGTAGGTGAGATTGGTTCTTACTTAAGCCCGTAGCAGCCACGTAAAACAAGCAACAACAAAGTAGAGGACGTCTAACTTGTTTTTGCAGGGCATGTTGTGAGGTGATATGGTCAAAGCATGATGCTGAATTTTATTGTATGAGATGATCATGTTCTGTAACCGAGTTATCGGCAACTGGCAGGAGCCATATGGTTGTCGCTTTATTGTATGCAATGCAATCGCGATGTAATGCTTTACTTTATTACTAAACGGTAGTGATAGTCGTGGAAGCATAAGATTGGCGAGACGACAACGATGCTACGATGGAGATCAAGGTGTCGCGCCGGTGATGATGGTGATCATGACGGTGCTTCGGAGATGGAGATCACAAGCACAAGATGATGATGACCATATCATATCACTTATATTGATTGCATGTGATGTTTATCTTTTTATGCATCTTATCCTGCTTTGATTGACGGTAGCATTATAAGATGATCTCTCACTAAATTATCAAGAAGTGTTCTCCCTGAGTATGCACCGTTGCCAAAGTTCGTCGTGCCCAGACACCACGTGATGATCGGGTGTGATAAGCTCTACGTCCATCTACAACGGGTGCAAGCCAGTTTTGCACACGCAGAATACTCAGGTTAAACTTGACGAGCCTAGCATATGCAGATATGGCCTCGGAACACGGAGACCGAAAGGTCGAGCGTGAATCATATAGTAGATATGATCAACATAATGATGTTCACCGATGAAACTACTCCATCTCACGTGATGATCGGACATGGTTTAGTTGATTTGGATCACGTGATCACTTAGAGGATTAGAGGGATGTCTATCTAAGTGGGAGTTCTTAAGTAATATGATTAAATTGAACTTAAATTTATCATGAACTTAGTCCTGGTAGTATTTTGCAAATCATGTTGTAGATCAATAGCTCGCATTGTTGCTTCCCTGTGTTTATTTTGATATGTTCCTAGAGAAAATTGTGTTGAAAAATGTTAGTAGCAATGTTGCGGATTTGATCCGTGATCTGAGGTTAAATCCTCATTGTTGCACAGAAGAATTATGTCCTTAATGCACCGCTAGGTGACGGACCTATTGCAGGAGCAAATGCAGACGTTATGAACGTTTGGCTAGCTCAATATGATGACTACTTGATAGTTTAAGTGCACCATGCTTAACGGCTTAGAATCGGGACTTCAAAGACGTTTTGAATGTCATGGACCATATGAGATGTTCCAGGAGTTGAAACTAATATTTCAAGCAAATACCCGAGTTGAGAGATATGAAGTCTCCAACAAGTTCTATAGCTAAAAGATGGAGGAGAATCGCTCAACTAGTGAGCATGTGCTCAGATTGTCTGAGTACTACAATCGCTTGAATCAAGTGGGAGTTAATCTTCCAGATAAGATAGTGATTGACAGAATTCTCTAGTCACCATCACCAAGTTAGTAGAACTTCGTGATGAACTATGACATGCAAGGGATAACGGAAATGATTCCCAAGCTCTTCGTAATGCGGAAATTGACGAAGGTAGAAATCGAGAAAAACATCAAGTGTTGATGGTAGACAAGACCACTAGTTTCAAGAAAAGGGGCAGAAGGAAGAAGGGGAACTTCAAGAAGAACAGCAAGCAAGTTGCTGCTCAAGTGAAGAAGCCCAAGTCTGATCCTAAGCCTGACACTAAGTGTTTCTACTGCAAAGGGACTGGTCACTGGAAGCGGATCTACCCCAAGTGATTGGCAGATAAGAAGGATGGCAAAGTGAACATAAGTATATTTGATATACATGTTATTGATGTGTACTTTACTAGTGTTTATCGCAAACTCTCAGTATTTGATACTAGTTCAGTTGCTAAGATTAGTAACTCGAAACGGGAGTTGCAGAATAAACAGAGACTAGTTAAGGGTGAAGTGACGATGTGTGTTGGAAGTGGTTCCAAGATTGATATGATCATCGTCACACACTCCCTATACTTTCGGGATTGGTGTTGAACCTAAATAAGTGTTATTTGGTGTTTGCGTTGAGCATGAATATGATTTGATCATGTTTATTGTAATACGATTATTCATTTAAGTAAGAGAATAAATTGTTGTTCTATTTACATGAATAGAACCTTATATGGTTACACACCCAATGAAAATAGTTTGATGAATCTCGATCGTAGTGATACACATAATCATAATATTGAAACCAAAAGATGCAGAGTTAATAATGATAAGTGCAACTTGTTTGTAGTACTGCCGTTTAGGTCATATTGGTGTAAAGCGCATGAAGAAACTCCATACTGATGGAATTTTGGAATCACTTGATTATGAATCACTTGATGCTTGCGAACTGTGCCTTTTGGGCAAGATGACTAAAACTCCGTTCTCCGAAACAATGGAACGAGCTACTGACTTATTGGAAATAATACATATCGATGTATGCGATCCAATGAGTGCTGATGCTCGTGGCAAGCATCGTTGTTTTCTGACCTTCACAAGATGATTTGAGCAGATATGGGTATATCTACTTGATGAAACATAAGTCTGAAATAGTTGAAAGGTTCAAAGAATTTCAGAGTGAAGTGGAAAAATCATCGTAACAAGAAAATAAAGTTTCTGCGATCTGATCGCGGAGACAAATATTTGAGTTACGAGTTTGGTCTTCAATTAAAACAATGTGGAATAGTTTCACAGCTCACGCCACCTGGAACACCACATCGTTATGGTGTGTCCGAATGTCGTAACCGCACTTTATTTGATATGGTGCGATCTATGATATCTCTTTACCACTATCGTTTTGGGGTTATGCATTAGAGACAGCTGCATTCGCGTTTTAAAATAGGGCACCATCTAAATCCGTTGAGACGACACTGTATGAACTATTGTTTAGCAGTAAACCTAAGCTGTTGTTTCTTAAAGTTTGGGGCTGCAATGCTTATGTGAAAAAAGTTTCATCCTGATAAGCTCGAACCCAAATCGGAGAAGTGCGTCTTCATAGAATGCCCAAAGGAAATTGTTGGGTACACCTTCTATCACAGATCCGAAGGCAAGACATTCGTTGCTAAAATGGATCCTTTCCAGAGAAGGAGTTTCTCTCAAAAGAAGTGAGTGGGAGGAAAGTAGAACTTGACGAGGTAACCGTACCCGCTCCCTTACTGGAAAGTAGTTCATCATAGAAAACTGTTTCAGTGACACCTACACCAGTTAGTGAGGAAGCCAATGATAATGATCATGAAACTTCAGATCAAGATACTGCTGAACCTCGTAGATCAACCAGAGTAAGATCCGCACCAGAGTGGTACGGTAATCCTGTTCTGGAGGTCATGCTACTAGATCATGATGAACCTACGAACTATGAAGAAGCGATGGTGAGCCCAGATTCCGCAAAGTGGCTTGAAGCCATGAAATATGAGATGGGATCCATGTATGAGAACAAAGTATGGACTTTGGTTGACTTGCCCGATGATCGGCAAGCAATTGAGAATAAATGGATCTTTAAGAAGAAGACTGACGCTGATGGTAATGTTACTGTCTACAAAGCTCGACTTGTCGCAAAAGGTTTTTGGCAAGTTCAAGGGATTGACTACGATGAGACCTTCTCACCCGTAGCGATGCTTAAGTCCGTCCGAATCATGTTAGCAATTGCCGCATTTTATGATTATGAAATTTGGCAAATGGATGTCAAAACTGCATTCCTGAATGGATTTCTGGAAGAAGAGTTGTATATGATGCAACCAGAAGGTTTTGTCGATCCAAAGGGAGCTAACAAAGTGTGCAAGCTCCAGCGATCCATTTATGGACTAGTGCAAGCCTCTCGGAGTTGGAATAAACGTTTTGATAGTGTGATCAAAGCATTTGGTTTTATACAGACTTTCGGAGAAGCCTGTATTTACAAGAAAGTGAGTGGGAGCTCTATAGCATTTCTGATATTATATGTGGATGACATATTACTGATCGGAAATAATGTAGAATTATTCTGCAAAACATGAAAGGATACTTGAATAAAAGTTTTTCAAAGAAAGACCTTGGTGAAGCTGCTTACACATTGAGCATCAAGATCTATATAGATAGATGAAGACGCTTGATAAGATTTTTCAATGAATACATACCTTGATAAATTTTTGAAATAGTTCAAAATGGAATAGTCAAAGAAGGAGTTCTTGCCTGTGTTACAAGGTGTGAAGTTGAGTAAGACTCAAAGCCCGACCACGGCAGAAAATAGAAAGAGAATGAAAGTCATTCCCTATGCCTCAGTCATAGGTTCTATAAAGTATGCCATGTTGTATACCAGATCTATTGTAAGCCATACCACTGAGTTTGGCAAGGGAGTACAATAGTGATCTAGGAGTAGATCACTGGAGAGCGGTCAAAATTGTCCTTAGTGGAATAAGGATATGTTTCTCGATTATGGAAAAAGGTTCGTCATAGAGGGTTACGCCGATGCAAGTTTGACACTAATCCAGATGACTCTAAGTCTCGATCTAGATACATATTGAAAGTGGGAGCAATTAGCTAGAGTAGCTCCATGCAGAGCATTGTTGACATAGAAATTTGCAAAATACATGAGGATCTGAATGTGGCAGACCCGTTGACTAAGATTCTCTCACAAGCAAAACATGATCACACCTTAGTACTCCTTGGGTGTTAATCACATAGCGATGTGAACTAGATTACTAAATCTAGTAAACCCTTTGGGTGTTGGTCACATAGCGATGTGAACTATGGGTGTTAATCACATGGTGATGTGAACTATTGCTATTAAATCACATGGCGATGTGAACTAGATTATTGACTCTAGTGCAAGTGGGAGACTGAAGGAAATATGCCCTAGAGGCAATAATAAAGTTATTATTTATTTCCTTATATCATGATAAATGTTTATTATTTATGCTAGAATTGTATTAACCGGAAACATAATACATGTGTGAATACATAGACAAACAGAGTGTCACTAGTATGCCTCTACTTGACTAGCTCGTTAATCAAAGATGGTTATGTTTCCTGACCATGAACAATGAGTTGTTATTTGATTAACGAGGTCACATCATTAGTTGAATGATCTGATTGACATGACCCATTCCATTAGCTTAGCACCTGATCGTTTAGTATGTTGCTATTGCTTTCTTCATGACTTATACATGTTCCTATGACTATGAGATTATGCAACTCCCGTTTACCGGAGGAACACTTTGGGTACTACCAAACATCACAACGTAACTGGGTGATTATAAAGGAGTACTACAGGTGTCTCCAATGGTCGATGTTGGGTTGGCGTATTTCGAGATTAGGATTTGTCACTCCGATTGTCGGAGAGGTATCTCTGGGCCCTCTCGGTAATACACATCACATAAGCCTTGCAAGCATTACAACTAATATGTTAGTTGTGAGATGATGTATTACGGAACGAGTAAAGAGACTTGCCGGTAACGAGATTGAACTAGGTATTGGAAACCGACGATCGAATCTCGGGCAAGTAACATACCGATGACAAAGGGAACAACGTATGTTGTTATGCGGTCTGACCGATAAAGATCTTCGTAGAATATGTAGGAGCCAATATGGGCATCCAGGTCCCGCTATTGGTTATTGACCGGAGACGTGTCTCGGTCATGTCTACATTGTTCTCGAACCCGTAGGGTCCGCACGCTTAAGGTTACGATGACAGTTATATTATGAGTTTATGCATTTTGATGTACCGAAGGTTGTTCGGAGTCCCGGATGTGATCACGGACATGACGAGGAGTCTCGAAATGGTCGAGACGTAAAGATTGATATATTGGAAGCCTATATTTGGATATCGGAAGTGTTCCGGGTGAAATCGGGATTTTACCGGAATACCGGGAGGGTTACCGGAACCCCCCGGGAGCTATTTGGGCCATAGTGGGCCTTAGTGGAAAAGAGAAGGGGCTGCCCTAGTTGGTCTGCGCGCCCCCCCTTCCCCTAGTCCTATTAGGACTAGGAGAGGTGGCCGGCCCCCTCCTCCTCTTTTCCCCTCCGAGGAATCCTAGTTGGACTAGGATTGGAGGGGAATCCTACTCCCAGAGGGAGTAGGACTCTCCTGCGCCTCCCCCCCTTGGCCGGCCAGCCTCCCCTCCTCTCCTCCTTTATATACGGAGGCAGGGGCACCTCTAAACACACAAGTTGACACAAGTTGATCCACGTGATCGATTCCTTAGCCGTGTGCGGTGCCCCCTGCCACCATATTCCTCGATAATACTGTAGCGGAGTTTAGGCGAAGCCCTGCTGCTGTAGTTCATCAAGATCGTCACCACGCCGTCGTGCTGACGAAACTCTTCCCCGACACTTTGCTGGATCGAAGTCCGGGGATCGTCATCGAGCTGAACGTGTGCTCGAACTCGGAGGTGCCGTAGTTTCGGTGCTTGATCGGTTGGATCGAGAAGACGTACGACTACTTCCTCTACGTCGTGTCATCGCTTCCGCAGTCGGTCTGCATTGGGTACATAGACAATACTCTCCCCTCGTTGCTATGCATCACATGATCTTGCGTGTGCGTAGGAAATTTTTTGAAATTACTACGAAACCCAACAAGCCTGAGTATGCATCCAGGAAACCCAACAGCTCGCATCCGGCTGTGGAGTCTATCACTTGATCAATCCTTGGTAAGGCAAAGCGATCTTTGGGGCAGGCTTTGTTGAGTCTGGTATAGTCAATACACATGCGCCACTGCTTGTTCTTCTTTAACACTAGGACTGGGTTGGCAAGCCATTTTGGAAAGAACACTTCCATGATGAATCCGGCTGCCAGAAGCCGGGTTATCTCTTCTCCAACAACACTTCTCTTCTCTTCCGACAGGCGGCGCAAGGGCTGCCTGACCGGCTTGACGTCAGGTCGGACATGTAGTTTGTGCTTAGCGAAATCCGTTGGAACACCCGGCATGTCTTTGGGAGACCATGCGAAGATGTCCCAATTCGCACGGAGGAAATCGACGAGCTCGCGTTCCTATTTGTTATCTAGGTTTGCACCTACGACAGCGTGCCTCTTCGGGTGCTCTGGGTCCAAGGGGATCTTCTCTTTGGCCGGCTTGAACGAGCCCTCAACCTCTGACTCCTTGGGGTGGGTGACATTTCCGGCTTCTTGCCTGCCATTGCCACCACCCTGTCTAGGAGCCGCTTCTCAGCTGCAATCACGAGGGACTCAGCCAGTCGGCTACTGTCCGCGGCGCAGGCGGCCGACTTCTTGTAGTCTCCGACTACGGTTAGGATTCCCTTGGTACTTGGCATCTTCATCTTGAGGTAGGCGTAGTGGGGGACCGCCATGAACTTGGCCAGGGCAGGTCGGCCAAGCAGTGCATGGTAAGGGCTCTCTAGGTCCACCACCTCAAACCAAACTGGCTCTCAGCAGAAATGATTCTTGTCTCCAAAGAGGACATCAATCTGGGTCTTGCCGATTGGTGAGCAGGAAAGGCCAGGGACTATGCCATGGAATACAGTCCGACTGGGGAGGAGCTGCTTCTGCTTGATTCCCAATTTCTCCATTGTGTCACGGTACATGATATTGATGCTGCTGCCGCCATCTATCAAGACTCTGGAGAAACGAGCCACTCATCTTTCTGTTGCGAGGATGGCCTCCAGGACTAAGACATAGGAACTGGGGGAAGGCATCACTTCCGGATGGTCCGCCCTGCTCCAACTGATGGGCTTCTCGGACCAGTGCATGAACTCTGGGGTGCATGAGGCCACTGCCTGCACCTCTTGCTGTTGTTGCCATCTGCTGCGTCTGTCATCGGCCACACTAGTGAACATGACATAAGCTCCGTGCTCTGCAGGATACTCGTCTTGGATGGCGCTGACTGGCGGGACCGCCGGCTGCTGGGGAGGAGGAGGCGGCGGGCCAGCAGGCGGAGGAGGTAGGAGGCCTTCTCCCTTAGCGATCCTGGTGAGCCAGTGACACTTCCAAGTGGTGTGATTGGATGGCTTCGCGCCACTTTGGAACTTGCAGGGAGCATTGAGGGTCTGCTCGTACGAGAAGGCGGGCAACCAATTGGGCTTGCCGCCCTTCTGACGCTTGGGCGCTGGCTGCCCCTCTGGCTGCTGATCCTTGATTGTCGCCACCTGCTGGCTATTGGAAGTCGGCTGGGTGGCCTTCCGTTTGTTGTCGCTTGGGGTCTGTCTCCAACTGGTCTCACCAGCCATTGTACGAGGAGCCTGAGGTGCCACCTTGCTGGATGCATCGACTAGGATCTCCGCCTTCATGGAGGCGTCGGCCGTGGCGTGCTTGTCAGTGATGATCAACAGTTCGTCGAGAGTCGCAGGCTCATCGCAGAGAAGCCGATGCTTGAGGAGGGTGCCTTCTCGGCACCCGGCGGTGAAGTACTCGATGGCCTGCACCTCATGCACGCCCTCACAGGAGTTGCGCAGCTCGGCCCGGCGCGTGAGATAGTCGCGAGTTGATTCGCTGGGCCCTTGGACCCACAAGGAGAGCTGTCGGGGCTTGGGAGGCCGCTTGTACGGGCTGGTGAAGTTGCGGATGAAGGCCTAGGTGAAATCTACCCAGCTGTTGATGCTGCAGGGCTTCAGGCTGTTAAGCCATGTATGGGCCGTGCCCTGAAGCATGAGAGGTACGTACTTCACGGCAACGCGCTTGTTGCCGTTCGCTATGCTGACGGCCGTGGAGTAATCGACCAGCCAGTCCTCCGTCTTCACGTAGCCGATGTATTTGGGCGTATCTCACGGGAGAGTGAACCCTTTGGGGAAAGGCTCATCTCGGATTCGCGGGCCGAAACAGGGCGGGCCCAGCGCATCTTCTTCTTCTAGCGCCAGGGATCGGTTGAGGCGATCGATTCGATGTCGGGCGTCGTTCTCTCCGACTCCCTCTCGATGGCCAAGGCGGTCGCCGAGTGTCGGGTGCGTGACAGGCGGCGGAGTGGGATGCCTAGTTCCACGAGGCGGAGGAGGCGGCGGGTTGCCTCGCCGCTCCACCTCTCGAGGGCGGCCGTCCTTGTCTCGCTCGATGGAGAGGCGTGTCCGGCTGCGGCTGGCAGCCGGCTCGTTGCCTTTTCCTCTGTGGGCGCCACCAGTCGGCATCCGGGATGTCGCCCCATGGTCTCGGCGGGGGGTGGCTCGTCGTTTCGTCGGGCTGGAACTTCAGCGCGGCAGCCGGCTTCATGCTGGGCGACGGCCGTGTCTAGGAGCTGCTGGACCCGCTCCGTCATGTGGCGGCTCTCATCGCCATCGTATTTGTCCAGCTCATCCGTCACCGCCTGGGCGTCCTGGATGTTCTTTGCAGGCGTGGCATAAACAGGGTGTTCCGCCCCGAACATGCTGGCGACGGCCGCGCCATGCTGCGGAACCGTGCCGAGGCGGCTAGGCCCCTCAGGAGCCGGTGTGCCGCCAACGTCCTGATCCATCTTGTGCCGGTAGGCGTCCGAGAGACGGCGCATGCTGGCCAGGCGGCCAGCGCTTTTGAGAAGCTGGACGCGGCGCGCCTCCAGCACGTCAGCATCCGTGCCCTCTGGGATGGGCGTCGTTTGGTCGCGCAGAGCCGCGTCGAAGGGGTCTTGAGCGTGCTTGTCCAAGTGCTCTCCGCTGCTGATGACGAGCACCTCCATGACGGTGCTCCCGCCACTGTGCTTGCGAGGAGGCAGCTCATCGTAGACCAACACGTTGGTGGAGAACGCATCAAACGACGCCGTGTTAGAGTCGACGATCATCGTATCGGTGGAGACAATAGACTCCAGGCCCACAGCAGGCTTGCTGGTGACATGGAGCTGGTCGAGGAGGCTGACAAGGCGGCTCTTGGGGCAGCTAGTGCCCGCGTTGGAGGCCGGCTCGTCGGAGAGGTCAATCTCGCCGACGAGGTCGGCGAGGCAGCTCGCCGCGCAGGCGATCTCCGTGCCGTGCAGCACGTCGGGGCTGACGCCGTCAGGCGAGCTGGGCTGGCTTTGCTCACCAGGAAGGAACAGGGTTCCCGTCTAGAGAAGACCTCCGGGAGACGGTGCACCTCGCCCCACGATGGGCGCCAAATGTCGGGGGTTGGGTACGACATATGCCAAAGGATGGCTTATCATGGTGGAAGCGAGTAGAACGTCGCCGGTGCCTAGAAGCGGGATAAGGCTTAGACACGTACACCGGCGAACTTTACCCAGGTTGAGGGCTCTCCGTGGAGATAATACCCTGATGACCCACAAGTATGGGGATCTATTGTAGCCCTTTCAATAAGTAAGAGTGTCGAATCCAACGAGGAGCAGAAGGAAATGATAAGCGGTTTTCAGCAAGGTATTCTCTGCAAGTACTGAAATAAGTGGTAACAGATAGTTTTGTGATAAGATAAATTGTAACGAGCAACAAGTAACAAAAGTAAATAAAGTGCAGCAAGGTGGCCCAATCCTTTTTGTAGCAAAGGACAAGCCTGGACAAACTCTTATGATAGGTAAAGTGCTCCCGAGGACACATGGGAATATCGTCAAGCTAGTTTTCATCACGCTCCTATGATTCGCGTTCGGTACTTTGATAATTTGATATGTGGGTGGACCAGTGCTTGGGTACTGCCCTTACTTGGACAAGCATCCCACTTATGATTAACCTCTATTGCAAGTATCCGCAACTACAACAAAAGTATTAAGGTAAACCTAACCATAGCATGAAACATATGGATCCAAATCAGCCCCTTATGAAGCAACGCATAAACTAGGGTTTAAGCTGCTGTCACTCTAGCAACCCATCATCTACTTATTAGTTCCCAATGCCTTCCTCTATGCCCAAATAATGGTGAAGTGTTATGTAGTCGACGTTCACATAACACCACTAGAGGTTAGAAAACATACATCTCATCGAAATATCGAACGAATACCAAATTCACATGACTACTAATAGCAAGACTTCTCCCTTGTCCTCAGGAACAAACGTAATTACTCACAAAGAATATTCATGTTCATAATCAGAGGGGTAATAATGTGCATAAAGGATCTGAACATATGATCTTCCACCAAATAAACCAACTAGCATCAACTACAAGGAGTAATCAACACTACTAGCAACCTACTAGCACCAATCCCGGACTTGGAGATAATAATTGGATACAAGAGATGAACTAGGGTTTGGAGATGAGATGGTGCTGGTGAAGATGTTGATGGAGATTGCCCTCTCCCGATGAGAGGAGCGTTGGTGATGACGATTGTGATGATTTCCCCTTCCCGAAGGGAAGTTTCCCTCGCAGAACAGCTCCGCTAGAGCCCTAGATTGGTTCCGCCAAGGTTCCGCCTCGTGGCGGCGGAGTCTCGTCCCGGAAGGTTGCTGCTTATTTTTTTCTCATTGAAAGACTTCATATAGGAGAAGATGGGTGTCGGAGAGCCACCAGGGGGCCCACAAGGTAGGGGGGCGCGCCCAGGGGGGGGGGGCGCCCCCCACCCTCGTGAGCAGGGTGTGGGCCCCCTTGCCTTCACCTTTGGCGATGATTTTTCTTTATTTATTTCAAGGTATTCTGTGGAGTTTCAGGACTTTTGGAGTGGCGTAGAATAGACCTCCAATATTTGCTCCTTTTCCAGCACAGAATTCCAGCTGCCGACATTCTCCCTCTTCATGTAAACCTTGTAAAATAAGAGAGAATAGCCATAAGTATCGTGACATATCGTGAAATAAAAACCCATAATGCAATAAATATTGTCATAAAAGCATGATGCAAAATGGACGTATCAACTCCCCCAAGCTTAGACCTCACTTGCCCTCAAGCGAAAAGCCGATAACAATAAATATGTCCTCATGTTCAGAGGTAGAGGCGTCGATAAAAACAGAATACGGACATGAAGGCATCATGATTATTTCATAACAACAACATAAATAGATTTTGTCATATGATTACTCATGTTCAAGTGATGATCTATTCACAAAGCCAAAGCATGAATCAGAAAACCTTATTGGGCACTAACAATTATAATCTCAGTCATTGAAGCAATTGCAATTTATCGTAACATCGGAAAGAATCTATGTCAGAGCTTAAAAGCAAGTCCACATACTCAACTACCATTTAGTCCTTCATAATTGCTAGCACTCACACGATACTTGTGGTTACGGAGTTTCAGTCGGACACAGAGAAAGATAGGAGCTTATAGTTTTGCCCCACAACCTTTTACCTCAAGGGTAATGTAAACAACAATGATTCATGCTCCCCCACATCCAATTAGATATGTATATCATACTCTTTCCAACATGCTGAGCTTGCCAAAGGATAAAATGAAAAAGGAAAGGTGAGGATCACCGTGACTCTTGTAAGGTAGAGGATAATAATAAAAGATAGGCCCTTTGCAGAGGGAAGCAGAGGTGCGCGTTTAGGGTTGATGCACAAAATCTTAATGCAAAAGAATGTCACTTTATATTGCCCCTTGCATGTGAACCTTTATTATGCAGTCCGTCGCTTTTATTGCGTCCACAACAAGTTCGTACAAAGCTTATTTCTCTGCACTAATAAGTCATGCATTTTTAGAGAGCAATTTTCATTGCTTGCACCGATGACAACTTACTTGAAGGATCTTACTCAATCCATAGGTAGATATGGTGGACTCTCATGGCAAAACTGGTTTAAGGGTATTGGGAAGCACAAGTAGTATTTCTACTTGGTGCTAAGAATTTGGCTAGCATGAGGGGGAAAGGCAAGCTCAACACGGTAGATGATCCATGACAACATACTTTATCTCGGATGTAAGAAAACACAACTCATTATGTTGTCTTGCTTGTCCAACTTCAACTCTTTTAGCATGTCGTATTTTAATGAGTGCTCCCAATCATAAAAGATGTCAATGATAATATATCTATATGTGAAACCTCTCTTTCCTTATTACTTCCTATTAATTGCAACGATGACCAAAGCTATATTTGCCAATTCCCAACAACTTTTAATCATCATACTCTCTCTATGTGAAGTCATTACTTTCACTAAGATCAATATGAACTCTTTGATTCTTTTTATTCTTTTTCTTCTAATCACCCAAGATCATGGCAAAATACTCAAGCCCTTGACTCAACACTAATCTTTATTATATAGCTCACGGACTCGATTACAAGGAAGGATCACAAAGCAAAACTCAAAACTAGATCATGCCATGACTTTATTCTACTAAATCAAGATACTACTAATAGGATCGAACTAAGAAATACGGTAAAGATAGGAGTTGTGATGGTGATACGATACCAGGGCACCTCCCCCAAGCTTGGCAGTTGCCAAGGGGAGTGCCCATACCCATGTGATTATTTCTCCTTCTTTGTCGTTGGCGATGGAGATATTGTTGATGATGCAGGCTTGTCATCCAACTTCCATGGCATAGGCTCACCATCATAGAAGGACGATCGAGTCTCCGGAATCCTCAAATCTACAGCCAAACTCATCCTTCTGAATCTATATTCATACTCACAGTTTTGATTTTGCAGATCATAAATTTGGGCTTGGAGGTGCTCGATCTTCTCTTGTAGCTTAAAGATGGCCTCCTCGGTGTTCTTAGCATCCGACTCATAGTTGTTGGTGAACTCCGCGAGCATCTTGTGGCTAGTGTTGATTCCACGCTCCACCATCCCCTGACATTTGAAAACTTGTTGCTCCATTGCTTCGAGCCTCGACTCCATGCTTCCGGTTCCCTTTGGTCCCTCAACATCGCGGATGTGCAGCAACCCATCATGCATCTCAATGGTCTGAGGGTGTCGCAGCACCTCCGTGAGGTAAGGGTTGATCACCTTCTCGAAGATCTTGTCCTTGGAAGCACTCGGGGCCGTCATGATGATCTAGACCTGTCAGAAAACAGCTCGAAACAAGAACAGGGGGGATTTGCGTGATACGAGAGTCAAAACCTTTGGGAGTATATATAATGAATTTTTACCGACCAAAATACATATCGTGCAAGGAAACGGAGTCCGGAGGGCACACGAGGTGCTCACGAGGTAGGGGGCGCGCCCAGGGGGTAGGGTGCGCCCTCCACCCTCGTGGAGGCCTCGTGTCCTCCCCGGACTGCTACTTAGTTTTCTATTTTTCTAAATATTCCAAAACGGAGAAATACTGCCTTAAAAATTGTTTTGGAGTCAGTTTACTTACCGTACCACATACCTATTCCTTTCCGGAGTCTGGAACGTTCTGGAAAGTGTCCTTTATGTATTCCTCTGGGGTTACGTTTTCAATAATATTGGTTTCAACATTTATTGGATTACCTGAGATATAGTGTTTGATCCTTTGACCGTTTACCATTTTCAGATTCGTGCCTGCGAAGTTGTTGATTTTTATGGCACCGGAACGATAGACCTCCTCGATAACGTAGGGACCTTCCCATTTAGAGAGAAGTTTTCCTGCAAAAAATCTTAAACGAGAGTTGTATAGCAATACATAATCACCTATTTAAACTCACGCTTTTGTATCCTTTTGTCATGCCATCTTTTAACCTTTTCTTTAAACAACTTGGCATTTTCATACGCTTGGGCTCTCCATTCATCAAGTGAGCTAATATCAAATAACCTCTTCTCACCGGCGAGTTTGAAATCATAGTTGAGCTCTTTAATTGCCCAGTATGCCTTGTGTTCCAGTTTGAGAGGTAAGTGACAAGCTTTTCCATAAACCATTTTATACGGAGACATGCTCATAGGATTTTTATATGCAGTTCTATAGGCCCACAATGCATCATCAAGTTTCTTGGACCAATTCTTTCTAGACCTATTAACAGTCTTTTGCAAAATTAATTTGAGCTCCCTATTGCTCAACTCTACTTGACCACTAGACTGCGGGTGATAAGGAGATGCAATCCTATGATTAACGTCATATTTAGCAAACATCTTACAGAAAGCACAATGAATAAAGTGTGAACCACCATCAGTCATTAAATATCTAGGGACTCCAAACCTTGGAAAAATAACTTCCTTAAGCATTTTAATAGAAGTGTTATGATCAACACTACTAGTTGGAATAGCTTCTACCCACTTAGTAACGTAATCAACAACAACTAAAATATGAGTATATCCGTTAGAGGCAGGAAAAGGTCCCATATAATCAAGGTCCCATATAATCAAAGCCCCAAACATCAAACGGTTCAATAACAAGTGAATAATTCATAGGCATTTCTTGACGTCTACTAATATTACCAATCCTTTGACATTCATTGCAAGACAAAACAAACTTACGGGCGTCCTTGAAGAGAGTAGGCCAATAAAAACAGGATTGCAATACCTTATGTGCAGTTCTATCTCCAGCGTGGTGTCCTCCATAAGCTTCGGAGTGACACTTGCGTAGGATCTATTCCTGTTCATGTTCAGGTACACAACGTCTAATGACACTAAGGGATTCCTGGATTAGGGGGTGTCCGGATGGCCGGACTATGACCTTTGGCCGGACTCCCGGACTATGAAGATACAAGATTGAAGACCTCGTCCCATGTCTGGATGGGACTTTCCTTCCCATTCGGACATGGGACGAGGTCTTCAATCTTGTATCTTCATAGTCCGGGAGTCCGGCCAAAGGTCATAGTCCGGCCATCCGGACACCCCCTAATCCAGGACTCCCTCAGTAGCCCCTGAACCAGGCTTCAATGACGACGAGTCCGCGGCGCAAGTTGTCTTCGGCATTGCAAGGCGGGTTCCTCCTCCGAATACTTCATAGAAGATGTTGAACACAAGGATAGTGTCCGGCTCTGCAAAAATAAGTTCCACATACCACCGTAGAGAGAATCATTTCTACACAAATCTAATCTGTTGACGTATTCCGCAGCGTGACATCACGCCACGGCCAAGCCTTTATTCGAATCGTTTTACTGCTCCACCTCAGCGTGTTTTGCGAGGCAGTTTCCTTGGCACGTCTTGTCAAAGCAGAGATCGTGTCCCCTTATTCTGGGGTTCTCATCAATACGGGCGTGGGTAACCCAACCGCGCCATTAACCGTGGCGCTTGGGAGATAAGCGAGTTTTTTTAGGCCGGTGGGGGCTCGTAGTTTCGGCCGCCCATATAAGGGGATAAGGATCTACCCTTTCCATTTACGCCTTCTTCCTCCTTTGCTTATCCGTCCCTGTGCGCTCGAGCTCCAACGCCCAAGCCCGCACTTCCCACCTCAACCTTCTCCAATCATGTCCGGATCGGGAGGTAGATGGATGGCCTCCTCCGCCACGGAGGGGCAAATCAAAAAGTTGAGGACGGCCGGATACTTGTCTGACGACATCGTGCACCGGCTTCCAGATCCGGGGCAACTCATCCCCACCCCTAGGCCCGTTGAGAGGGTTGTTTTTCTCCCTCATTTCCTCCGCGGACTGGGTTTTGCTCTTCACCCGTTCGTCCGGGGGCTCATGTTCTACTATGGCCTAGACTTCCACGATCTGGCCCCGAACTTCATACTTAACATCTCGACGTTTATTGTCATGTGCGAGGCCTCCTCCATATCCAGCCTCATTTTGGCCTATGGCTGAAGATCTTCAGCGTCAAGCCGAAGGTTGTGGGTGGCCGCCAAGCAGAGTGCGGAGGTGCCATGGTGGGCAAGATAGCCAACATTACATGGCTCGAGGGCGCCTTCGTAGAGACCATCAAAGGGTGGCAATCGGGGTGGTTCTATATCACCGAGCCGTGTGACCCTGAGTGGGCGGCGGTCCCCGAATTCCGATCCGGCATCCCCACACGTCTCACATCTTGGAAAGAGACATGCCTGTTGTGGGGTAGTTCGGCAGAAGTGACCGGACTTCAAACCTGCATCAAGGACCTGATTGGCCGGAGGGTTAAACTTGTCATCGTGGTCCAGGTCATGCTCTTTCGCCGAATTCTCCCGTGTCAACGATGGGCTTTCAACTTATGGGAGTTCGACCCGGCCCAGCACCAGACTCTGTCCCGGCTCTTCGACACAAAGCACGAGGACGCCTGGAAGGTGCTATTCAAGAGCTCCGAGGTCTCCCCTCCCATCACCAAAGATCGCGGATTTTGCCCCAAGCGCCAAGCCAGCGCGGTGAGCTTAATTTTCCCATTATGGGGTACTTGTTTTTCATAGATTGACTTTATGCGGGATCTAAACTCCCTTACCTTTGACAGGACTGGCTGGAGAAGTCCGAGCGGGTTAGCTGTCCGGCTCCCCTACTAGATGGCCCAGCGGACGCCCGACTGACGGGGCTGCTGGTTCCGGCACCTCACGTGGTGCCGGAGAAGAAGGCCAAGAAGAAGGCCACGAGGACTCGAAAGAGCTCCCGACGCCTGGTGGTGTCGGATTCATCGCCCGACAACCCCGACGCACCCTCCGCCTCTGAAGACGAGGAGGAGGAAGAAGAAGAAGAAGCCTCTCCCCCTCCAACGGGGGGAGGAAAGAAAAGAAAGGCCGCCCCAACTGGGGAGGCCGGAGGGTCCAAGAAGGGGAAGACCCTTCTGCCGGACTATGCCTCCGATGCCGAAGACGGCGGGGAGGAATGGCCATCCAGGGTCAAGCCCCTGGCAAAACCGTAAGTGTCCGGCTACCCGAATGACTTATGGCGCTCCTCTATTGTTCGATAGCTTCTGACGCCAAATTTAATTATGCAGTCCGCCCAGAGCTCAGCTAGGCGATTCGTCGAGCGGCTCCCTGAATTCGTCGGATGTGAATAGTGCTTCACTTCCGACGGCCTCCTCCCCGCTCCCTGCGGACGACGCCGAGGTGGAGTCCCAAAAGGGACCGAACCAGGAGGAGGTGGTCTTGGAGGCGCCTCAAGGCAACCTCCCGGACTCCAGGCCCAAAGGGGGTAAAGCCCCAGAGGGATCTAAGTCCGGCCCCGGGTCGGACACTGCTCCGGAACCATCAACGGTTCCAGAGTCCGACAGGCGGCGCCTTCATAAGAAGGGCAAGCCTACGACGCCGGTGACCCACGTCCATCCGGAGGCTCCGGACAATTTGCTGGAGGTGCTTAACGGCGCCTCCATCGATGAAGAACACCGCACTGTTATGAGTGCGGTGATTCAGAAGGTTCAGTCCGCCAAGAGCGGGCTGACAAAAGCCTGTACAAGTCTGTTAACAGGCTTTGAGGTATGTGTTCAAAACACATAAAAAATGTTACCGCATAGACAGTAGCCCCTGATGCTCAATTCGGCGTTCGAAAAGAAAAGCCGAGCTGAGGATCTAAAAAGATATACGCAGGAGTCTAATAAAAATATGTCAATATGGGAATGCAGGCGGCGCTGCTGACCTCTGCCGCACTGACTACGGAGGTCAATGCATTGAAGGAAAGCCTCGAGCGGTCCGAGAGCGAGCTCGGCCGTGCCAAGAAGCAGCTCGAGGATAAAGAGGGTACGTAGTACCGCATGTAAATGTATATAGAAATACTTGGTTGCAAATAATGACAGGACCAACGTAAATGTTGTAGGGGCCATGGCCGAGGTGGCAACCCTGAAGGAGGCGGTCTCCAAGGCCGAAAACAGTGCGGCCCTGGAGCGCACCAAGCGAGAGAAGCAGGAGGCGCGGGTGGCGGAGGTGTGGCTAGAGCTCCAGGCTCTCGTGAAAAAACACGAGAGTTTGGAGCGTGACTCGAAGTCTCGGGAGTCCGAGCTTGCCTTGGCTCTTGAGAGTGCCAAAACCGCTAAGGCCGAAGCCCAGAAGGCCCTCCAGGAGATCGAGGCGATGAAGAAGATAGCGGCAGGTAAGGCATTCTTTATGTAAAGCAACAACATAAAAGTAAATTATCTGTTACTTACCCGAATCCGGATCTCTCCAGGAGCGTTCGCCAATCTCCCCCGTAGTGTGTCTGATGCTGCCGCGTTCTACCGGGCCGAGGAGGGGAGCTCGACGGAAAAGGTGTTCTGGTCTCAGTATGCTGAGGCCGAACATCCGGTGCCCCTGAGCGACCAGCTGAAGCAGCTGGTCGAGCTCCACAAGGTTTCCGAACAGGCCATGAAGGGCCTCATAGTTCGACTATGGCCTAGGGAAGCCATGCCTGGGAGCTACTTCAGTCTGGTGCGGCGGCTGGTGGACGCTTGTCTGTGGATTGAGGTCATCAAGCACTCCATCTGCATTGAAGGTGCCCGTCGGGCCCTTGCCCGTGCTAAAGTGCACTGGGGCAAGCTGGACGCGGAGAAGCTTTTGACAGACGCGCCACCGCCGGGCAAGGAGTATCGCACGCCCGAGATGTATTATAAGGGCGTCCTGAAGGGTGCCCGCCATATAGCGGATGAGTGCTCCAAAGATGTAATTTTGAGTAGACTCGCATTTGTTATCCTGTACGCTGAAAACTTTGTTCATGTGCGTTAAGCAATGCTTGTTAATTTAAAATATTGCCTTCTGTGCGGCCGTTTATCAAATCTGAGAGATGCAAGTCGTCGGCTTCTACCCCCATGCCACGAGTGCTGAGGTGTTCGGGATAAACCTGAGCGCTCTTGTTCCCATTCTTGGGTCCATCTAGGGAGGCACTCAGCACAACGAACCAGGCCATCGGACTTATAATGCTTTATCACTCTCACTTAGCCATAGAATTCTATAATTTTAAATTTCGGCGAAGCCCCTAGTATTCGGAAGACCGAGTTCGGGGCGCTATCCACGCCTTGGCCAGATAAATCCGGCTCCTCGCTCTAAGCGGCATAAGTCTTTAAGGACTCGAAAAACCTCGCGAATAGTGACCGGTCTCTCGCACTATCATGACGGTCAGTTTTAGCTTTCTCTACTGAGGTGTTAACCCAGCTCAACTGGGGCACAATCGCAGTAGTTCTCCCAGCGCTACCTTCTTTATAAAGATGTGGGTCATCCGAAAAGTATTGTCGCAAGTCATAGAAAAACTTTTTCTTTTGCTGGTATGTGAAGTTAGGTGGTATAAATTTAGCAACAATATAATTAGCATAATCAGCATACCATGGAGTGCTACGAGAAGTGCTGATGACATTTATTTGCTCATTAGGGAAGCTATCATCAATAGGTAGTGGGTCATCAAGAACATTCTCTAACCTAGACAAGTTGTCTGCAACAGGGTTCTCAGCTCCCTTTCTATCAACAATATGTAAATCAAATTCTTGAAGCAGGAGAACCCATCTAATAAGTCTAGGTTTTGCATCCTTTTTTCCATAAGATATTTAATAGCAGCATGATTAGTATGAATAGTTACTTTAGAATCAACAATATAGGGTCTGAACTTATCACAGGCAAACACTACTGCTAAAAGTTCCTTTTCGGTAGTAGCATAATTTCTTTGAGCATTGTCTAGAGTCTTACTAGCATAATGGATAACATTCAATTTCTTATCAACTCTTTGCCCTAGAACAGCACCTACAACATAATCACTAGCATCACACATAATTTCAAAGGGTAAATTCCAATCAGGTGGCTGAACAACAGGTGCAGAGACTAATGCTTTCTTAAGTATTTCAAATGCTTCTACACAATCATCATCAAAGACAAACGGTTCATCTTTTTGTAATAAATTAGTCAGAGGCCGAGAGATTTTTGAGAAGTCCTTAATGAACCTCCTATAAAATCCGGCGTGACCAAGGAAACTTCTTATACCTTTGATGTCTTGGGACATGGCATCTTTTCAATAGCATCAACCTTGGCCTTATCAACTTCAATACCTCTTTTAGAAACTTTGTGCCCCAAGACAATACTTTCGTTAACCATAAAGTGGCACTTTTCCCAATTCAAGACAAGATTAGTTTCTTCACATCTCTGCAAAACTCGAGCAAGATTGCTCAACCAATCATCAAAAGAGGAACCATAGACGGAAAAATCATCCATGAAAACATCACAAATTTTCTCGCAAAAGTCAGAGAATATAGCCATCACGCATCTTTGAAAGGTAGCAGGTGCATTACATTAACCAAAAGGCATATGTCTATAAGCAAAAGTACCAAAAGGGCACGTAAAAGTAGTCTTTGATTGGTCTTTAGCTGACACATGTATTTGAGAGAAACCAGAATAACCATCTAGAAAGCAATAATGTGTATGTTTGCATAATATTTCTAGCATTTGATCAACAAAAGGTGAAGGGTAATGATCTTTCTTAGTAGCTTTATTTAATTTACGGAAATCAATTACCATCCTATAGCCTGTGATAATTCTTTGCGGAATCAATTCATCTTTATCGTTAGGGACAACAGTAATACCTCCCTTTTTAGGAATACAATGGACAGGACTTACCCACTGACTATCAGCAACGGGATAAATTATACCTGCCTCCAGAAGCTTGAGTATTTCTTTTCTTACCACTTCTTTCATTTTAGGATTCAAACGTCGTTGAGGGTCACAAACTGGTTGGCATCAGCTTCCAAGTTTATTTTATGTTGACATAGAGTGGGACTGATGCCCTCCAGATCATCCAGAGTATATCCAATAGCAGCATGGTGTTTCTTCAGAGTTTTCAGTAATCTTTCTTCTTCATGCTCTGAAAGGTTAGCACTAATAATAACAGGATATATTTTCTTTTCATCAAGATAAGCATATTTAAGATTATCAGGCAACGGTTTAAGCTCAAACACGGGATCACCCTTGGGTGGAGGGGGATCCCCTAGGATTTCAATGGGCAAATTGTGTTGCAGAATAGGTTCCTGTTTAAAGAATACTTCATCTATTTCCCTTCTTTCATTCATGAACATATCATTTTCATGGTCTAGCAAATACTGTTCTAAAGGATCACTAGGAGGTATGGCAATGGAAGCAAGACCAATAATTTCATCCTTACTAGGCAATTCCTCCTCACGATGTTGCTTACTAAATTTAGAGAAATTAAACTCATGAACCATATCATCCAAGCCAATAGTAACAACATTCTTTTTGCAGTCTATCGTAGCATTAACAATATTCAAGAAGGGCCTACCAAATATAATGGGACAAAAGCTATCTTGTGGAGAACCAAGAACAAGAAAATCAACGGGATATTTGGTTTTTCCACACAAGACTTCAACATCTCTAACAATTCCCATTGCAGAAATAGTATCTCTATTGGCAAGTTTAATTGTAACATCTATATCTTCTAACTCAGCAGGTGCAATATCATGCATAATTTCTTTGTATAAATCAATGGGTATAACACTAGCACTAGCACCCATATCACACAAGCCATGATAACAATGATCTCCTATTTTAACAGAAATAATGGGCACGCCTACCACAGGTCTATGTTTATCTTTATCACAAGGTTTAGCAATTCTAGCAGTCTCACCCTGGAATTGAATAACATGCCCATCGATATTATTAGACAAGAGGTCTTTAACAATAGCAATATTAGGTTCTACTTTGACTTGCTCAGGAGGTGTATAAGTTCTAGTATTGCTTTTAAGAACAACAGTTGAAGCTTTAATATGATCCTTCATTCTAACAGGGAAAGGTGGTTTCTCAACATAAGAAGTGGGAATGATAGGATCATTATAAGTGACAATTTTTTCTTCAACTTTAATAGGTGCAGCTACTTTTACTTCTATGGGAGGATGATTTTTAAACCACTTCTCCTTGGGGAGATCAACATAAGTAGCAAAAGATTCACAGAAAGAAGCTACTATCTCAGAGTCAAGTCCATATTTAGTGCTAAACTTATAGAAAATATCGGTATCCATAAAAGATTTAACACAATCAAACTTAGGTGTCATACCTGACCCCTTACCTTTGTTGAGGTCCCAATCTTCAGAGTTGCGTTTAATTCTATCCAATAAATTCCATCTGAATTCAATAGTCTTCATCATAAAAGAGCCAGCACAAGAAGTATCGAGCATGGTGCGATTATTATCAGAAAGCCGAGCATAATTTTTTTTGCATAATTACTCCTCTTGCGAGCTCATGATTGGGGCATGAATATAACATTGATTTAAGCCCCCCAAGCTTGAGCGATGCTTTCTCCTTCGCGAGGCCAAAAATTGTATATATAATTGCGATCACGATGAACAAGATGCATAGGGTAATACTTTTGATGAAATTCCAATTTCACTCTTTTATAGTTCCATGATCTCGTATCATCACATAGCCTATACCATGTCAATGCGTGTCCCTTCAAAGATAAAGGGAAAGCCTTCTTCTTAACAACATCATCGGGTATACCTGCAAGCTTAAATAGTCCACAAACATCATCCACATAGCGTAGATGTTCATCCGGATGCTTTGTTCCATCTCCTGTAAAAGTGTTAGCTAGCAGTTTTTTCCATCAAACCCGAAGGAATCTCAAAAGGAGTTTCATTTTCAATAGGTTCAGTAGGTTGAGTAGGTTGAGGAGCAACTCTTTGCTCTATTGGACGGGGCGAAGATACCCCGAACAAGCCCCTCAGACAATTACTTTCCATAGTAAGAAGTGACAGAAAATTTCAGCACACTAAATAAATTTTTCCTTACCAAATTCCACCTACCAAAGGCGCTTCACTCCCCGGCAACGGCGCCAGAAAAGAGTCTTGATGACCCACAAGTATAGGGGATCTATTGTAGTCCTTTCGATAAGTTAGAGTGTCGAACCCAATGAGGAGCAGAAGGAAATGATAAGCGGTTTTCAGCAAGGTATTCTCTGCAAGTACTGAAATAAGTGGTAACAGATAGTTTTGTGATAAGATAAATTGTAACGAGCAACAAGTAACAAAAGTAAATAAAGTGCAGCAAGGTGGCCCAATCCTTGTTGTAGCAAAGGACAAGCCTGGACAAACTCTTATGATAGGTAAAGCGCTCCCGAGGACACATGGGAATATCGTCAAGCTAGTTTTCATCACACTCATATGATTCGCGTTCGGTACCTTGATAATTTGATGTGTGGGTGGACCGGTGCTTGGGTATTGCCCTTACTTGGACAAGCATCCCACTTATTATTAACCTTTACTGCAAGCATCTGCAACTACAACAAAAGTATTAAGGTAAACCTAACCATAGCATGAAACATATGGATCCAAATCAGCCCCTTACGAAGCAACGCATAAACTAGGGTTTAAGCTTCTGTCACTCTAGCAACCCATCATCTACTTATTACTTCCCAATGCCTTCCTCTAGGCCCAAATAATGGTGAAGTGTTATGTAGTCGACGTTCACATAACACCACTAGAGGTTAGACAACATACATCTCATAAAAATATCGAACGAATACCAAATTCACATGACTACTAATAGCAAGACTTCTCCCTTGTCCTCAGGAACAAACGTAATTACTCACAAAGCATATTCATGTTCATAATTAGAGGGTTAATAATGTGCATAAAGGATCTGAACATATGATCTTCCACCAAATAAACCAACTAGCATCAACTACAAGGAGTAATCAACACTACTAGCAACCTACTAGCACCAATCCCGGACTTGGAGACAAGAATTGGATACAAGAGATGAACTAGGGTTTGGAGATGAGATGGTGCTGGTGAAGATGTTGATGGAGATTGCCCTCTCCCGATGAGAGGAGCGTTGGTGATGACGATGGTGATGATTTCACCCTCCCGGAGGGAAATTCCCCGGCAGAACAGCTCTGCCAGAGCCCTAGATTGGTTCCGCCAAGTTTCCGCCTCGTGGCGGCGGAGTCTCGTCCCGAAAGGTTGCTGCTTATTTTTTTCTCATCGAAAGACTTCAAATAGGAGAAGATGGGCGTCGGAGAGCCACCAGGGGTCCCACGAGGTAGGGGGGCGCGCCCAGGGGGGCGCCCCCCACCCTCGTGAGCAGTGTGTGGGCCCCTTGGCCTTCATCTTTGGTGACGATTTTTCTTTATTTATTTCGAGGTATTCCGTGGAGTTTCAGGACTTTTGGAGTTGCGTAGAATAGGCCTCCAATATTTGCTCCTTTTGCAGCCCAGAATTCCAGCTGCCGACATTCTCCCTCTTCATGTAAACTTTGTAAAATAAGAGAGAATATCCATAAGTATCGTGACATATCGTGAAATAACAACCCATAATGCAATAAATATTGTCATAAAAGCATGATGCAAAATGGACGTATCATACCCCTACTCCTGCTCTGCGGGGTCTCCGCATGATCACTAAGGCACTAGTGATACAAGGTGCTCCTTGAGCTGTGTCTAGAGGTAGGAGAAGGCAAGGCTAGCTCTTCCCTGCCCTAGGTAACTGGCTAGTTCTATCAGAGTGGGAACCCTTTGCATGGGTGCCCTGGGGGGTTTCATATAGGCCTACCCCCAAGGGTACACCGGTAATCTGGCTGGGTGCTGGGCCCGGCTGTCAGCATCTCCATCCTCTGGCTTCTCTGCCGACCATTGGGGCCCGCCACCTGGTGGGCCCCGCCGACTGGTTGGTGGCTGCTCACTGTAGCCGTGCCGCCAGTGACGAGGGCTTGGTCATCTCATCGTGGCTACAGTCCCGCCGCCTGGCGGGAGATCACGGTAGCCACACCTGGTCTCATCAGCTTAATGGCATGCTTGCCTCGGGGAAAGGGACAGTCGCCTGCTGAAGGCCGGCCCTCCCCGAGTCCGACTGGTTAGGCTTCCGCCGTCTTTTGTGGCGTCACTGCCCGGTAGGGCCCGCCGCCGGTAGGCCGTACCGACAGGCTGTCGTGGGGAACAAGGCTCCGCCTGCCCGGAGCGACGTCAGGGGGGACATGGTACAGTGCCACGCCGTGCGGAGTCTCCGCCTGTACGGGGCACTGTAGCCATGCTTATCCCGGGATTCGGGGGCGACGGGCTTCAGTGTAGCCACACTCTGCCTTGTACTCTTGATGGGGGCCCAAACTCTGAGGGCGGCGGGAGGCCGCCCCCTATGGGAGCTGGTCTACTGGAGCCGGCCGCTCTTAGGGCCATCTTCTGGTGCTTGGCCGTCCTCCGGTGGTCGGCCTCTGAGCCAGCCGCCCCCCGGAGGGCGGAGCTTTTAGCTAGGGTCTTTGTGGGGTGTAGCTGGCCCAAAGTTTTGATGTGCCAAGGGACTCGGGTGAGGCTACCCGTGGTCCATTACTCCGACAGATGGCCAAAGAGAGGAGGAGGCTCGAGGGCACTAGTGGGATCCAGAGGCGGGGTTGGCATGAGTGAGCGCGGGACGCAAGACATGCCCAGGTTCGGGCTCTCCAGAGAGATAACACCCCTAGTCCTGCCGAGTGTGGTTGATATGCAACAGTACAAAGTTGCTACTGGAGCTGTTTGGGGAAGAAGGAGGACATGCCAAGGCTTAGGCTGCTCCTTCTTCCTGGCTGGTGGGTGAGTGAGTGTGTTCTACTGATGATCTGATCGCCCCTCTACATGGAGGCCTCCTGGGGGTTTTATAGGTCAACCCCCAAGGAGTACAATGGTAATGTTACAAGGTCGTAGGGCTGGGTTGTCAGCGTCTGGGGACCTGGAGCTGGGACCCGCCGGGTGTCAGGGCTCGCCGGGCTCTCCGGGCGCGGGCTCGGCATGCTTAGGGGCACTGTTCGCCGTCTTCTTGATCGTCAGGGAGTGGCTGGGTTTAGTTGGGTACAGTGGCGCTCGTCGCTGCTTGCTGGTGTCAGCAGTGACGACTGGTGCACTGTTGCCACGCTGGCCCCGGTCAGCTGGTAGGTGAGGGGCACTGTTATCACACCCAGGCTAACCGGAGGCATGGGTGGGGCACTGTTGCACTGGTCATCGGTGGATGCAGACTCGTCCCATCGTACGGCCTGGATGGGACAGGAGCTGACCCGTGGCCGGATTGAGGAAGACACCAAGGGTGGAGCTGGCTTGCTGGGGAAGTCTTGGTGTGCCTGGTCCTGCCACCTTGAGCTAGCCGTTGGGGCTGAGTCGAGGAGTACGGCCGGGTTGGAGAGCTTGGCCGGCTTGAGGGGCTTGGCCGGGTTGAGCGACCCGGCCGAGTGCAAGCCGGCTTGAGGGGCGATGTTGGCCCCATTGTTTTCGAAAAGGATCCAGGTTCTGTTGCCTACCTGGGGTTCACCCCCCCGACAGTAGTCCCTGAAGCTGTGAAGGTCCGTCGTCTTCGGATGGGAGGGCCTTCATAGTTCCCTCCCTTGAGGAGGCGAATTTTGTGACCGCCAGGTCCGGCAACACCCACTGTGTGCCGGTTTCCGGAAACCGGATCACAGCATCCCGGCAACGGCGGGAAACCGGAGGGTACGTCGAATCTTGAGGCAATCCCTTGGGCTTCGCACGGGCGCCACGTGGCGCCTGGAAGCCAGAGGGGCCCGACAGGCCATGCGCATGACGAGACATGACGACGCGCTAGGGCCTGCCGCCGCACGCCCTTGGCCCACACGCATGGATTTATTGCAGCGTCGCAAGTCGGTTGCCCTTCTCCAGGCAGTTATTGTGCGCGTACGTGCGCACTTATTATGGGGAAGTGGGAAGGGCGAGCGCAATCGATCCCACTTCCCCATGTTTCAAACCGTGGCTTATAAATTGAGGCGGGGGGGGGGATGGGGTGGTGGAAGTTATTCCCACTCGCGCTCCCCTGCCTCTTCGTCCTCCCTCTGCTTCTTGTGACCGCCGCATGCTGCGACGCCCACCGTTTTGAGCAGAGCTTCATTGCCACTCTTCTTTCTTCTTTCTCCTACACCTTCATCGATGGCGCTGTCGTCGGGCTCATGGATGGGCTCGACCATCACTCTAGAAGACATCGCCTACCTCCGCACCACCAGGCGCATGCCGGGGGAGACGAAGGTTGCCGCACGCTTGCTGTCGGTGTCAAAACCGGTGGATCTCGGGTAGGGGTTCCGATCTGTGCGTCTTGGGCTGATGGTAACAGGAAGCAAGGGACACAATGTTTACCCAGGTTCGGGCCCTCTCGATGGAGGTAAAACCCTACTTCCTGCTTGATTAATATTGAAGATATGTGGAATACAAGAGTAGATCTACCACGAGATCGTAGAGGCTAAACCCTAGGAGCTAGCCTATGATGGTATGATTGTAATTGTGACCGGCCTTCTAAGGACCATGCCCTCCGGTTTATATAGACACCGGAGAGCTAGGGTTTAGATGGAGTCGGTTACAAGGAAGGAAACATAATATCCGGATTGCCAAGCTTGTCTTCCATGCAAAGGAGAGTCACATCCGGACACGAGCCGAAGTCTTGAGTCTTGTATCTTGACGCTTCTATAGTCCGGATGATTTATATGGTCCGGCTGTCCGGATACCCCCTTATCCAGGACTCCCTCAGTAGCCCCTGAACCAGGCTTCAATGACGATGAGTCCGGCGCGCAGTCTTGTTTTCGGCATTGCAAGGCAGGTTCCTCCTCCGAATACTCCAAGATTATCATCGAACATGTAGACCGTGTCCGGATCTGCAAAATGATCTTCACATACCACCGTAGAGAGAATGATACTTCAGCTGACAACTTTTAGACAACGTGACATGCCATTAGGGCCAGGTCATTACTCGAACCGTTTTTTCACAACCAACCACAATGCGTATTGCGAGGCGGTTTCCTTGACACGTCCTGTCAAAGTAGAGATCATGTCCCCTTATTGTGGGATTCTCATCAATACGGGTATCGGTAAGCCCCCTGAGGGACTCCCGAACTAGGGGGTGTCCGGATAGCCGAACTACCATCATCGGCCGGACTCCAAGACTATGAAGATACAAGATTGAAGACTTCGTCCCGTGTCCGGATGGGACTTTCCTTGGCGTGGAAGGCAAGCTTGGCGATATGGATATGTAGATCTCCTACCATTGTAACCGACTCTGTGTAACCCTAGCCCTCTCCAGTGTCTATATAAACCGGATGGCTTTAGTCCATAGGACGAACAACAATCATACCATAGGCTAGCTTCTAGGGTTTAGCCTCCTTGATCTCGTGGTAGATCTACTCTTGTAACCCACATCATCAATATTAATCAAGCAGGACGTAGGGTTTTACCTCCATCAAGAGGGCCCGAACCTGGGTAAAAACATCGTGTCCCTCGTCTCCTGTTACCATCCGCCTAGACGCACAGTTCGGGACCCCTTACCCGAGATCCACCCGTTTTGACACCGACATTGGTGCTTTCATTGAGAGTTCCTCTGTGTCGTCACCGATAGGCTCGATGGCTTCTTCGATCATCAACGACGATGCAGTCCAGGGTGAGACCTTCCTCCCAGGACAGATCTTCGTATTCGGCGGCTTCGCACTGCGGGCCAATTCGCTTGGCCAGCTGGAGCAGATCGAAGGCTACGCCCCTGGCCGTCAGGTCAGATTTGGAAGTTTGAACTTCATGGCTGACATCCGCGGGGACTTGATCCTCGACGGATTCGAGCCACAGCCGAGCGTGCCGTACTGTCACGATGGGCATGATTTAGCTCTACAGCCGGACAGTACCCTAGAGGCCGCACTCGAACCCGCTCTGATCTTCGACTCGGAGCCGGCTGCGCAGACCAAGGATGGATGGCTAGACACCGCCTCGGGGGCTGCAACCTCTACGGCGATAGAGCCGAACACCGATCTTGTCCCCCATGAAGCTCGTGACTCCGAGGTGCCGGACTCCTTGCCGGACTCCAGACCTCCCGCGCCCCCTCCAGTCGAATCCGATTGGGCGCCGATCATCGAGTTCACCGCGGTGGACATCTTTCAACACTCACCTTTTGGCGACATCTTGAGTTCGCTAAAGTGCCTCTCGTTATCAGGAGAGGCCTGGCCGGACAGCGGCCAGGACGGTTGGGATGCGGACGACGAAGAAATTCAGAGCCCACCCACCACCCACTTGGTAGACACTGTCGACGATCTAACAGACATGCTAGATTACGACTCTAAGGACATTGACGGTATGGACGACGATGCCGGAGACGACCAAGAACCAGCGCCCACCGGGCACTGGAAAGCCACCTCTTCATACGACATATACATGGTGGATATCCCAAAGGATGGGAACGGCGAAGGAATAGCGGAGGATGACCCCTCCAAGAAACAGCCCAAGCGCCGGCGTTAGCGGCGCCGCTCTTAATCCCGCCATAGCAAGAATGAGGATTCCAGCACCGGAGACAATAATACACTGGATAGCGCCGAAGACAACCCACTCCAGCAAGATCCAGCACAGGAGGAGGGGGACGCCAACCCTCATGAGAGAGCGGCCGAAGAAGAGGTAGAGGACTATATGCCTCCCTCCGGAGATGAGGCAAGCCTCGACGACGACGAATTCGTCATGCCTGAGGATCCCGTCGAACAGGAGTGTTTCAAACGCAGGCTTATGGCCACGGCAAACAACCTCAAGAAAAAGCAGCAGCAGCTTAGAGCTGATCAAGATCTGCTAGCCGACAGATGGACCAAAGTCCTCGCGGCTGAAGAGCATGAACTCGAACGCCCCTCCAAAAGCTACCCCAAACGTAAGCTGCTCCCCCGATTAGAGGTGGAGGCATATGATCCCGTTTCACCAGGAGACAATACGGCTGATCGACCACCCCGTGGTCGCGACAGAGAGGCCTCAAGGCCCTTCACTAGACCCGTAACCCGGCATCGCTCGAAAAGCACAAGGCCACATGGGAACACTCCGGACCTGCGAGACATATTGGAGGATAAGGCAAGATAATCAAGATCGATCTATGGATCACATGGGCGCCCCACGATACGTGACGATCACCGTGACCCCGGACACAGTAAGTCCGGCCGGGCCGAACACAACAGACAAAGCTCTTTTGAGCTCCCTCGCGATATCGCCCAGTACAGAGGCGCCGCACACCCACTGTGCTTCACAGATGAGGTAATGGATCATCAAATCCTAGAAGGGTTTAAACCCGTCAATATTGAATCTTACGATGGCACAACAGACCCCGCGGTCTGGATCAAGGACTATCTCCTCCACATCCACATGGCCCGCGGAGACGATCTCCACGCCATCAAATATCTCCCACTCAAACTTAAAGGACCAGCCCGGCACTGGCTTAACAGCTTGCCAGCAGAGTCAATCGGGACTTGGGAGGACCTGGAAGCCGCATTCCTCGATAACTTCCAAGGCACGTACGTGCGACCACCAGATGCAGATGACCTAAGCCACATAATTCAGCAGCCAGACGAATTGGCCAGACAATTCTGGACAGGGTTCTTAACCAAGAAAAACCAAATCGTCGACTGTCCGGATGCCGAGGCCCTCGCGGCCTTCAAGCATAACATCCGCGACGAGTGGCTTGCCCGGCACCTGGGACAGGAAAAGCCGAAATCCATGGCAGCCCTTACATCACTCATGACCCGCTTCTCTGCGGGTGAGGACAGCTGGCTAGCACGCAGCAACAACCTCAACAAAAATTCTGGCAGTCCGGATATCAAGGACCGTAGTGGCAGGTCGCGTCGCAACAAAAACAAACGCCGCATTAACGGCGATAATAGTGAGGATACGGCAGTCAATGCCGGATTCAGAGGCTCTAAACCCGGTCAACGGAAAAAGCCATTCAAAAGAACAACTCAGGGTCCATCCAATTTGGACCGAATTCTCGACCGCTTGTGCCAGATACATGGCACCCCTGAAAAGCCAGCTAACCACACCAATAGGGACTGTTGGGTGTTCAAGCAGGCAGGCAAGTTAATTGCCGAAAACAGCGACAAGGGGCTACATAGAGACGACGAGGAAGAGACCCGACCGCCGAACAATAGAGGACAGAAGGGTTTCCCCCCACAGGTGCGGACGGTGAACATGATATATGCCACGCATATACCCAAAAGGGAGCGGAAGCGTGCACTCAGGGATGTATACGCGATGGAGCCAGTTGCCCCGAAGTTCAATCCATGGTCCTCTTGCCCGATCACCTTTGACCTAAGGGACCACCCCACCAGCATTCGCCATGGTGGGTTCGCCGCATTGGTTCTAGACCCAATCATTGATGGATTTCTTCTCACCAGAGTCCTGATGGACGGCGGCAGCAGCCTAAACCTGCTTTATCAGGACACGGTGCGCAAAATGGGCATAGACCCCTCAAGGATTAAACCTACCAAGACGACCCTCAAAGGCGTCATACCAGGTGTAGAAGCCAATTGTACAGGCTCAGTTACACTGGAAGTGGTCTTTGGATCCCTGGATAACTTCTGAAGCGAGGAGTTAATCTTCGACATAGTCCCGTTCCGCAGCGGCTATCATGCCTTGCTCGGACGTACCGCGTTCGCAAAGTTCAACGCGGTGCCGCACTACGCATACCTCAAGCTCAAGATGCCAGGCCCTAGAGGAGTCATCACGGTCAACGGAAACAGTGAACGCTCCCTCCGAACGGAGGAACATACAGCTGCTCTCGCGGTAGAAGTACAAAGCAGCCTTTTAAGGCAATTCTCGAGTCCGGCTGCCAAGCGGCCGGACACAGCTAAGCGTGCCCGGAGTAACCTACAACACAACCACCTGGCACGTTCCGAGCACGCATAGCAGTGCGGCCCCAACCCCAGCCCCTATAAAACATTAAGACAGACCCTTCGTGTACTCCATTACGCTCTGAAGATACCATGGGCATGGGGCAAGGGGCTCGACCACGATAAGCCCAGACCGCGGCTCAACCGCACCAGGGGCTCTTAAGTGTGTCGTTTCTTTTTCTTTTCCTTTTATTTTTTACCTATAGGACTCCGTTCGTCAGAGGCCCTGTCTGGCAGCAGACATGCTGAACCCATGATGTAACAGCCAGGGAAGGAGGAAGGCTACAACGAAAATCCAGGTGGTCTCCATCATGAGCATTAAATCTGTTTTATGCATTATTCCGTAGCCTACCCCTGGAGGGGGACATGTTAAACAGTCCCATCCCTTGCTTACCGCACCACTTGTATCGTCCTGCACTTACATCAGTTTTTATTGAATAAAGCAATGCAGCACATTTTTGCTTCCAATTGCATTTCTTTCTTACACATATGTTCATCTATGACATGTTGCATCCGTACGTTTTGGTACGGCTAAATACACCAGGGGCTTATGTTTCCCGCGTTATCGTGTGATAAGTCCGAACACTTTCACAAGTGCGGCACCCCAAACTTATAGCATTATATGCATCGGCTCCGAATCATGTTCTTGGGTCAATAGTTGGGTTTTCCCGGCTCCCATGTTTTGGTACCTTACGTTCCATTTTATCGGCTAAGTAGCACTGGGAGAACCACTGCGATTGCGCCCCAGTTGAGCTGGGTTAACGCCTCAGTGGAGAAAGCTAAAACTGACCGTCATGATGAGGCGAGAGCTGGTCGCTGTTCGAGTGGTTCTTTGCAAGTCCCTAAAGACTTATGCTGCTTCGAGCGAGGATCCGGATTCTGTCCGGCCAAGGCGTGGATAGCGCCCCAAATTCGGCCTTCCGAAAACTAGGGGCTTCGCCGAAATTTAAAATTATAGAATTCTATGGCTAAGTGAGAGTGTTCAAGCATTATAAGTCCGGTTGCCTTGTTCGTTGTGTTGAGCGCCTCCCTCGATGGACCCAAATATGGGAACAAGAGTGCCCAAATTTATCCCGAACACCCCAGCACTTGTGGCATGGGGGCTGAAGCCGACGACTTGCCATCTCTCAGATTTGATAAACAGCCGCACATAAGGTAATATTTTAAATTAACAAATGTTGCTTCGCGCATATGAACTTAGTTTTCAGCGCACAGGATAACAAAACACGAGTCTACTCAAAAACTTCTTCTTTGGAGCACTCACCCGCAATAATGCGGGCGCCCTTCAGCACACTCCTATAATACATCTCGGGCGTGTGATGCTCCTTGCCCTCTGGTGGGGGGTCCGTCACAAGCTTCTGGGCATCCATCTTGCCCCAGTGCACCTTTGCGAGGGCAAGGGCCCGACGCGCACCCTCGATATAGGCAGAGTGCTTGATAACTTCAACCCACGGGCACGCGTCCACCAGCCACCGCACCAGGCCGAAGTAGCTCCCAGGCATAGCCTCCTTAGGCCACAGCCGAACTATGAGGCCCTTCATGGCCTGTTCGGCTGCCTTGTGGAGCTCGACCAGCTGCTTCAGCTAGTCGCTAAGGGGCACCGGATGTCCGGCCTCAGCATACTGAGACCAGAAGACCTTCTCCGTTAAGCTCCCCTCCTCGGCCCGGTAGAATGCAGCAGCATCGGACACGCTGCGGGGAAGATCTGCGAACGCTCCTGGAGAGCTTCGAATTCGGGTAAGCGACATGTAATTAACACTCACATGCTTACTTTGCATGAAAAATGCCTTACCCGCTGCTATTTTCTTCACCGCCTCTATCTCCTAGAGGGCCTTGTAGGCTTCGGCCTTAGCGGCTTTGGCACTCTCAAGAGCCGTTGCAAGCTCAGACTCTCGAGTCGTCGAGTCAAGCTCCAGGCTCTCGTGTTTCTTCGCGAGATCCTGGAGCTCTTGCTGTACCTCCGCCACCCGCGCCTCCTGTTTCTCTCGCTCGGTGCGGTCCGCAGCCGCATTGCGTTCGGCCGCGGCCACCGCCTCCTTCAGGTTCGCCACCTAGTTAGTGGCCCCTGCAATACCCCAGTTATCCTTGTCATTTTTCTTGCAACCAAATCCTTTTCTATAATGTACAATTTTCATAAGGTATTACTGACCTTCTTTTTCCTCAAGCTGCTTCTTGGCATGGCCGAGCTTGTTCTCGGACCGCTCGAGGTTTTCCTTCAAAGTATTGACCTCCGCAGTCAGTGCGGCAGAGGTCAGCAGCACAGCCTGCAATCCCATATTGACATATTTTCATGACTCCTGCGTTTATCTTTCTAAAGATCCTCAGTCCGGCTTTTCTTTCCGAACACCGAACCGAGCATCAAGGGCTACTGTCTATGCGGTACCATTTTACATATATTGAAATTCTTACCTCAAAGCCTGTTAGAAGGCTGCTGCAGGCTTCGGCCAGCCCGCTCTTGGCGAGCTGAACCTTCTGAATCACCACACTCATAACAGTGCGGTGTTCCTCTTTGATGGAGGCGCCGTTGAGCGCCTCCAGCAAATTATCCGGCACCTCCGGTTGGACGGAGGCAGCTGGCGTCGCGGTCTTGCCCTTCTTACGGAGGGGTCGCCCGCCAGACTCCGGAGCCACTATGGGTTCCGGGGCTGAGTCCGGTGCAAAGTCCGGGAGGTTGTCCTGCGACACCTCCGGGGCCCTCTCCTCCTGGTGGGTCCCTTCTTGGGATCCCACCTCGGCATCGTCCGCATCACGGGGGGTGGAGGCAGTCGGAAGAGAATCCATATCCGACGCCCCTAAGGACCTGCTTGACGAAGTGGGGAGATCATCCTTAGGCGGACTACAGGGTTGTATGCGGCATTAGAAAGACATAACGTGGCAGAAAACGAAAACCTTGAAGTTATTCAGGAGTCCGGATACTTACGATCTCGCCAGAGGCTTGGCCCTTGGAGGCCAGTCCTCGTTGTCGTCACTGGCGTTGGCGGAACAGTCCGGGGGAAGAGTTTTTTCCCTCTTGGACCCTTAGGCCTCCCTTGTTAGGGAGGCCTTCCTTTTCTTCCCTCCCCCCGCTGGGGGAGAGGCTTTCTTCTTCTCCTCCTTGCCTTGGTGGGAGGAGTCGGCCTCGGATTCATCGTCCGATAGCACCTGAAAATGGGAACTCTTCCGAGTCCCCGTGGCCTTCTTCTCTGGCACCACGTGGGGTGCCGGAGCCAGCATCCCTGTTAGGCGGGTGTCAGCTGGGTCCTCTGGCAATGGGGCCAGACAGATAGCCTGTGCAGCCTTCTTCAGCCAGTCCTATCAAAGGAAAGGGAGTTTAGATCTCGCATAGAGTCAAACTATGTATAACAAGCGTCCCGTAAAGGACAATATCACTTACCTCGTCAGCTGAACGCTGCGAGCTGAATCCGCGATCTTCGGTAGCGGATGTGGGAGCCTCGGCGCCCTTGAACAACACCTTCCAGACCTCTTCGTACGTAGTGTCGAAGAGCCCATTCAAAGTTTGGTGCTGCGCCGGATCGAACTCCCACATATTGAAGCCCCGTCGTTGGCACGGGAGAATCTGGCGGATGAGCATGACCTGGACTACGTTGACAAGCTTGAGCTTCTTGTCCACCAGCTTTTGGACGCAGGCTTGGAGTCCGGTCAGCTCCTCCGCATCGCCCCAAATCCGGCCACTCTCTTTCAGGAGGTGAGCCGTGTGGGGATGCCGGATCTGAATTCGGGGGCCGCTGCCCATTCGGGATCACGCGGCTCGGTGATGTAGAACCACCCCGATTGCCACCCCTTGATGGTTTCCACAAAGGTGCCCTCCAGCCACGTAACATGGGACATCCTTCCCAGCATGGCGCCTCCGCACTCCGCTTGGCTGCCCTTCACAACCTTTGGCTTGACACTGAAGGTCTTGAGCCACAAGCCGAAGTGGGGCTGGATGCAGAGGAAGGCCTCGCACACGACGATAAACGCCGAGATGTTGAGAATAAAATTCGGGGCCAGATCATGGAAATCTAGGCCGTAGTAGAACATGAGCCCCCGGACAAAGGGATGAAGTGGGAAGCCCAGTACGCGGAGGAAATGGGGAAGGAATACTACCCTCTCATGGGGCCTGGGGGTGGGGATGAGCTCTCCCTCGTCGGGGAGCCGATGCGCGATGTCGCTGGACAAGTATCCGGCACTGCACAGCTTCTGGATATGCCCCTCCGTGACGGAGGAGGCCATCCATTTGCCTCCCGCTCTGGACATATTTGGAGAAGGTTGAGGTGAGATGTGCGGGCTTGGGCGCTAGAGCTCGAGTTCGCAGAGATGGATAAGCCAAGGAGGAAGAAGGCGCAGGTAAAAAGGTTGGATCTTTATCCCCTTATATGGGCGGACAGAAACACGCGTCCCCACCGGCCTGGTAAAATTTGCTTATCTCCCAAGTGTCACAATCAATGACGCGGTTGGGTTACCCACGTCCGTATTGATGGGAATCCCGGAATAAGGGGAACACGATCTCTACTTTGACAGACGTGCCAAGGAAACCGCCTCGCTAAACGCGCTGAGGTGGAACAATAGAAACAGTTCGAGTAAAGGCTTGGAAGTGGTGTGACGTTACGCCACAGAATACGTCAGCAGATTGATCTTGTGTAATATTATTCTCTCTACGGTGGTATGTGGAATTTATTTTTGCAGAGCCGGACACTATCCTGGTGTTCACAATCTTCTATAAATTATTCAGAGGAGGAACCCGTCTTGCAATGCCGAAGACAGTATGCGCGCCGGACTCGTCGTCATTGAAGCCCGGTTCAGGGGCTACTGAGGGAGTCCCGGACTAAAGGGTGTCCGGATAGCCGAACTACCATCATCGGCCGGACTCCAAGACTATGAAGATACAAGATTGAAGACTTTGTCCCGTGTCCGGATGGGACTTTCCTTGGCGTGGAAGGCAAGCTTGGCGATACAGATATGTAGATCTCCTACCATTGTAACCGACTCTGTGTAACCCTAGCCCTCTCCGGTGTCTATATAAACCGGATGGCTTTAGTCCATAGGACGAACAACAATAATACCATAGGCTAGCTTCTAGGGTTTAGCCTCCTTGATCTCATGGTAGATCTACTCTTGTAACCCACATCATCAATATTAATCAAGCAGGACGTAGGGTTTTACCTCCATCAAGAGGGCCCGAACCTGGGTAAAAACATCGTGTCCCTCGTCTCCTGTTACCATCCGCCTAGATGCACAGTTCGGGACCCCCTACCCGAGATCCGCCGGTTTTGACACCGACACCCCCCGTGCCATCAATCGTGGCGCTTGGGAAGTAAGCGATTCTCAACAGGCTAGTGGAGAGGCGCACGCTTTGGTCGCCTCTATAAAGGGATAAGAGTTCCTCATTTTTACCCATGCCTTCTTCCTCCCATCACATACTCTTGCCCCCTCGAGCTCCAGCACCCTAGTCCAGGTCTTCTCCGCACAGTTAGTCATGTCTGGAGCAGGAGGCAAGTGGATGGCTTCCACCGCGACAGAGAAGAAGATCGCGAATCTCCGAGCGGCCGGATACTTGGACGCAGACATAGCGCACCGGCTACCAGATGAGGGGTAGGTCATTCCAACTCCAGGATCCCACGAGAGGGTCGTGTTCCTTGCCCACTTCGTCCGTGGACTGGGGTTTCCACTCCACCCATTCGTCCGCGGGCTTATGTTCTACTACGGGCTAGATTTTCATGATCTAGCTCCGAACTTCGTCCTCAACATCTCGGCGTTCATCGTCGTGTGCGAGGCTTTCCTCCGCATCAAGCCTCATTTCGGCTTGTGGCTCCAAACCTTCTGCGTGAAGTCGAAGATTGTGAGCAGCCAGCAAGCGGAGTGCGGAGGAGCCATGGTGGGCAAAATGGCTAATGTCACCTGGCCTGAAGTCTCCTTTGCGGAAACCGTGAAGGGGTGGCAATCGGGGTGGTTCTACATCACCGAGCCACGCGACGCCAACTGGACGCCGGCCCCTGAGTTCCGATCTGGAACCCCTATGCGGCTCACCTCCTGGGAACAGAAGGGCCTATTATGGGGCGAATATACAGAGCTGACCGGACTCATCAACTGCGTCAAGGGCATGAAGGACAAGAACATCAAGCTCGTCAACGTGATCCAAGTCATGCTCATTCGCCTGATACTGCCGTGCCAAAGGCGGGCATTCAATCTGTGGGAATTCGTCCCGTCCAAACACCGAACGCTCCAGAGGCTCTATGGCATGAAGCACAAGAACGCGTGGAAGGCGTTGTTCAAGGCCAGCGAGGTGCCTCCTCTCATAACCGAGGACCGCGGGCTCCACACCGCCCAGCAAGCTACCCAGGTGAGTTCCCAGGCCGCCATCGGGTCCGGTTCTTTCCAATGTACTCATGGGGAATCCCTAAGTGATTGTGCATATTTGTTTTAGGAGTATGTGGAGACAGCGGAGCGGATCGACAGTCCGGCTCCGTTGCCGAAAAGCCCAGCCAATGATCTTCTGACGAAGATGCTAGTTCCGTTGCCCTATAAGGGGCCGGAGAAGAAGGCCGACAAGAAGGCCCCGGGGACCCGAAAGGGTCTCCGAAGTAAGGTTGCGCAAGCCTCGTCCGAAGATGACGAGGCGCACTCCTCCCCTAAGGGGAAGAAGAAGAAGAAGAAGAAGAGGCCGCCCCATCCGGAAAGGATGGGGGGCCTGAGATGGTGAATCAGGGGGCCAGAAGAGGCCCCCGGTGTAAGGCCGTCAAACCCTTGTCGTCTGATGACGACGAGGCGGATTCCTCCCGCGGAGGCGGGGAGGAACAAGGTGAAACACCACCTCCCCGTGTCCGGGGAGGGAAGAAGAGGAAGGCCACCCCGGTGGGGGAGACTGGGACGTCCAAGAAGGGAAAAGCATCCCTTCCGGACTACTCCGCCACCGCCGCCGATACCGAGGAAGGGTGGCTGCCCAGGAAGAAGCCCCTCGTGCGGTCGTAAGTATCCGCACTCAGTCGTAATTTTCGCTTCATAATTTTGTTTATAATGCTGAACTTGTATACAGTCCGGCCAGGGCCCATCCGGGAGTGTCATCTTCGGACGGGTCCTTGAATGAGTCAGCAATGAACTCACTCCCGACGGCCACGTCTCCTCGCCCTACGGACGGCACAGAGGTGTTGTCCCGAAGGCTCCCGATAATGGCGAAGGTGGCCCTGGAGGCGCCTCAGGGCGGCGTCCCAGGCGTCGGACTCGTGGGGTTCAAGGTCCCCGTGAATCGTGTCGATGACAGCCACGGCAAGCCGGGCTCTTAGGCGAACATTGTTCCGGAGCCTTCAGTGGTTCCAGACTTAGGCGGGCAGCCCCTCGTTATGGAGGGAGGGCCGTGTATATCAAGGACTTCCATTGCGCCCCAGGCGCTGGATTGTCTGCTGGAAGCGCTTCAAGGCGCTTCCCTAGATGAAGAGCACCGTACTCTCATGAGTGCGGTGATTCAGAAGGTTTCGTCCGCCAAGAGCGGACTAACCGAAGCCTGCACCAGCCTCCTAACAGGCTTTGAGGTAAGCAGTAAAAATGTGTAAAATCACCACCCGATAGGTAGTAGCCCCTGATACTCTGTTTGGTGTTCGGAAAGAAAAACCAAACAGAGGGTCAATTATAATCCGCAGGAGTCTAACAATAAGTGTTGGATGTAAATAAACAGGCTATGCTACTGGCCGCTGGTGCTCGTACGGCCAAAATCGCCGGCCTGACGCAGGATTTAGAGCGGGCACAGGAAGAGCTCGGCCTCGCGAGGAGGCAACTCGAAGAGAACAAAGGTGAATGATTCCCCTCTCTCATATAATAAATAATAAAATTTTATTATGCTAATGATGAGACGTCTGATGTGGTACCAGAGGGTGCCACCGAAGTGGCATCTCTCAAGAGGGCGCTGTCCGAGGCCGAACACAAAGCGGCCTTGGAACTCAAGGAGCGCAAAAAGCAAGAGGCCCGAGTGGGCGAGGTACAAGAAGAGCTCCAGGAGCTCGGTAAGAAGCTCGAGTCTGCGGAGCGGGAGCGTAAAGCAAAGGAGGCCGAGCTTGCAAAAGCCCTTACAAATACAGAAGACGTCAAGGCCGAAGCCGAGAGGGCTCAGCAAGAGATCCAGGAGGCCAAAAAATAGCGGCGGGTAAGAAATTTTTTATGCAAAGCAAACATGTGGAGGAGGCGTTTCTTTTACTTACTCGAATGCGGAGCTCTCTAGGGGCATTCACAGACCTGCCATGCAGCGTATCAGACGCCGCGGAGTTCTACCGTGCCTAGGATGGGAGCTCAACGAAGAAGTTGTTCTGGTCCCAATATGCCGGGGCCGAGCATGCAACGCCTCTGAGTGACCAACCGAAGCAGTTGGTCGAACTCCACAAGGCGGCCGAAGTGGCTATGAAAGATCTCATAGTCCGGATATGGCCTGGCGAGCTTCTGCCCACCAGCTAATTTGGCTTGATCAAGCGGATGGTGGATTCCTGTCCGCGACTGGAAGTCATCAAGTGATCCGTCTTCATTGAGGGTGCCCGCCGGGCCCTTGCCCGTGCCAAGGTGCATTGGGGCAAGCTGGATGCGAAGAAGTTGGTGAAGGACGGGCCGTCGGAGGGCAAGCCCCATCGCGTCCTTGAGAAGTATTATGATGACGTTATGAAGGGTGCTTGCCTCGTGGCCGATGAATGTAGCAAAGACATAATTTTTGAATGAATTCACTTCTGTGATGATTGTAATGTAAAGACGAAGTTACTTGCGCTATGTAGCGCTTTTGTAATTTAAAATATTACCTTCTGTGCGGCTGTTTATCAAATTCTGAAGGTAGGCCAGTCGTCGGCTTCCGCCCCCGTGTAACTAGTACTAGGGTGTTCGTGGAAAACCCGGACACTCTTTATCCAAATGTTTGGTCCCTTAAGGAGGTGTCTAGCGCAGCGAACTAGGCAATCGGACTATACGGCTTTATAACCTTCACTTAGCCATAGAAGTCTATGATTTTAAATTTCGGCGAAGCCCCTAGAATCCGGAAGGCCGAATTGGGGCGCTATACACGCCTATATCGGACAAAGCCTAATTAACGCCTAAAGCAGAAAAATCTTTAAGGATTTTAAGACCTCTCGAACAGCGACCAGTCTCTCACCACATCATGTCGGACAGTTTTGTGCTTTCTCTACTGAGGTGCTCGTCCGGCAGAAACAGGGCACAGTCGCAGTAGTTCTCCCTGCGGTACCTTAGCCGAATTAACGGAACGTAAGGCACCAAAGCAAGGGAGCCGGGCTATCCCAACCATAACCCAAGACATGATTCGGAGCTGATGCCTATAATGCTATAAGTTTGGGGTGCCACACTATTGAAAGTGTTCGGACTTGACTTGCCGTATTATGGGGTAACATAAGAAGCCCCTGGCAAACTACACGTACCAAAGTGTACAGATGCAAAATTAAATAGAAATTTATAAAAAAATGCTCAAATAAAAATAAGTAAGCTGATGCTATTTGTGGTCTCCCATTGATGAATAATACGTTGAAGCGTATGTTTATAATGTATGCACTAGGCGGAGACAAATAGGATTATTTGACATATCCTATCCAGGGGCAGGCTACGTACAGATAGATAAAGCAGAAACAACGATCATAAATAGATTCCACCTGGGTGTTTCCTGTTGTGCTCAAAGCCTGTTGCCTCCTGGGTTTCCTCTCCTATGTAAGTCCAACCATCCGGCTATTCTGGAGAAGCTGCACTAAAGCAATGTCCTTAAGGGTAAAAGGAAAGGTTATGAAGGAATACCGTACTGTTGAGTGAGCCCCTGATACGCCTCCGCCTGTGCCCATGATATTTTGAGTGCGTAATTGTGTACGCGTGGCACGAATGCTGCTTTGATGGGATTTGAGCGGAGGACAGACTGCTAGTCCTGCTCTTGTCGTGCCTTCTGATCTTGCTGCGGGGTGTTCCGCCCTCGCTTGACGGAGCTTGAATTTGTCATTGCCGGATTGGTGGTGTGCCGGAGGAGGCCGCATTGTACTTCTGCCGCAAGGGCCGTAGTATGTTCTTCTGTATGGAGAGAGCGGTCCATATTCCCATTAACTGTTATGACCCCGCGCGGGCCTGGCATCTTGAGCTTGAGGTATGGATAGTGTGGTACCGCATTGAATCTAGCGAATGCGGTTCGTCCGAGCAGTGGGTGGTAACCACTACGGAAAGGGACGATATCGAAGATTAGCTCTTCGCTTCGGAAGTTATCCAGAGATCCGAAGACCACTTCCAATGTTATAGAGCCCGTGCAGCAGGCCTCTACTGCAGGAATGACACTTTTAGAGGTGGTTTTGGTGGGATTGATCCTTGAAGGATCGATGCCCATCTTTCGCACTGTGTCCTGATAAAGCAGGTTCAGGCTGCTGCCTTCGTCCATAAGGACTCTTGTGAGGTGAAATCCGTCTATAATTGGGTCTAAAACCATTGCGGCTGAACCGCCATGACAGATGCTAGTAGGATGATCCCTACTACCAAAGGTGATCGGACAAGCTGACCATGGGTTGAATTTGGGGATGACTGGCTCCATCGCATATACGTCCCATAGTGCTCGCTTCCGTTCCCGCTTGGGGATGTGGGTGGCGTAGATCATGTTGACCGTTTTCACCTGGGAGGGAAATATCTTCTGCCCCACCATGTTCGGACGCCGGGGCTCATCGTCATCGTCGCTATGCAGCCCCTTGTCCTTGTTTTAGGCGTTTATTTTGCCGGCCTGTTTAAATACCCAGCAGTCTCTGTTGGTGTGGTTGGCTGGCTTGTCCGGGGTGCCATGAATTTGGCACGAGCGCTCTAGTATACGGTCCAGATTGGACGGTCCTTCATTGTTACGCTTGAATGGCTTCTTCCGCTGGCCGGATTTGGATCCGCTGACTCCGGCATTGACCGCCTTATCCTCGGTGTTGTCGCCATTGTTTCGCCGCTTGTGTCTGTTGCGCCGTGGCTTGCCATTATTGTCCCGTACATCTAAAGTTCCAGAATGTGGCGTAGTGCGACTGCGAGCCAACTAGCTGTCCTCACCCGCGCAAAAGCGGGTCATTAGTGTCGTAAGAGCTTCCATGGACTTGGGTTTCTCCTAGCAGAGGTGTCTGGCGAGCCACTCGTCACGGATATTATGCTTGAAAGCCGCCAGGGCTTCGGCGTCTGGACAGTCGACTATTTGGTTCTTTTTAGTTAGGAACCGAGTCCAGAATTTCCTGGCTGATTCTCCGAGCTGTTGAGTAATGTGGCTCAAGTCATCAGCATCTGGAGGTCGCACATATGTGCCCTGGAAGTTGTCAAGGAATGCGTCTTCCAGATTTTCCCAACTGCCAATGGAATTTGCGGGCAGGTTGTTTAGCCAGTGCCGGGCATGTCCTTTGAGCTTAAGGAGAAGATATTTGATGGCATGTAGATCATCTCCGTGGGCCATGTGAATGTGGAGAAGGAAATCCTCGATCCATACCGCGGGGTCTGTGGTGCCATCGTATGATTCGATGTTTACGGGTTTAAACCCTTCTGGGAATTCATGATCCATCACTTCATCAGTGAAGCATAGGGGTGTGCGGCGCCTCTATGTCGGGCTATGTCGCGGCGCAGTCCGGCTGCATCTGACTGGTTGTATTCGGCCCGTCCGGATTTGTTGTTAGTGTATCCGGTATGACGGTCATCGTCATGTGCTTCAGCACACCCCCATGATCCGTAGATCGATCTTGGTTGTCCTGTGGCGTTATCCAGTTTATCGCGCAGGTCCTGAGTATTGACCCGGGCCGTAGTAAACCGGCGTGGGGGTACGGGCTGGTATTTCGGCTGATATGCCATTTTGTCCCGTCCTCGAGGCGGTCGGTCAGCCGTGGGGCGCTCGAGTCCGTATTCCTCGGCTGCCAAGACTTCTGTCCATCTGTTTGTGAGCAGATCTTGATCAGCTTGGAGCTGCTGCTGCTTCTTCTTCAGGCTTCTCGCAGTGGCAATAAGCTTGCGCTTGAAGCGCTCCTGCTCTGCAGGGTCTTCGGGTATGCTGAACTCGTTGTTGCCGAGGCTAATCTCGTCTTTGGAGAGGGGCATGTAGTTGTCCTCCTCCGAATATCCGTCCGTCGCCTGATCATCTGGGCTGTCATGCCCGTCTTCCTGTTCGGCCTGCTCGAAGGCAGGCTGTTCGGGGTTGTATTCATCATCGGCACCGTCCGGATTATTATCGTCTCTGGTACCGGTATTGCCTTGCGCGGCTTGGAGCGGCGCCGATGACGCCCATGCTTTGCTTTCTTCTTGGAGGGGTTATCCTCCGTTGCCTCATCGCCGTTGGTTTATTTTAGAGTGTCCACCATATATATATATATATCGTATGAAGAGGTGGCTGTCCACCGCCCTTTGAGCGGTGGCTCATGTATGTCTCCTACATCGTCGTCCATACCGTCAATGTCTTCGAAGTCAAATTCGAGCACGTCGGTTAAATCATTGATCATGGCGACAGAGTGGGTGGTGGGTGGGCAGCGAATTCCTTCGTCGCCTGCTTCCCACTTCAGCCGGACATAGTTCGGCCCAGAGTCTCCTGACAAAGAGAGAGACTTCAATGAGTTCATCATGTCGCCAAAGGGTGAGTGCTGAAAGATGTCCGCAGCGGTAAACTCCATTACCGGAGCCCAACCTGGCTCGGCTGGCTCGAGAGTGAGCGGATTAGGACCAACAGTCGGATATGAGTCCGGGGGTCTGGGGTTACAGGCCTCCATAGAGGTGGGACCCACGATCGGCTCTACCGCCGATAAGTGTGCGGCCTACGGAGCGGGGTCCAGCCCTCCGTCCATAGGCAACGCAACCTGCCCTGGAATTAGATCCAAGGCTGCTTCGGGGATGATGTCTCGGGAACTATCCGACAATAGGTCTAGGCTGTGCTCGTCGTGGCTGTCCGGCGCTCCTGGCGCAGGCTCGAATCCGTCTAAGATCAAGTCTCTACGGATATCCACCGTGTAGTTCAAGTTTCCGAACCTGATCTGGTGGCCAGGGGCGAAGCTGTCGATCTGCTCCAACTGGCCAAGCAAATTGGCCCGCAGTGTGAAGCCGCCGAACACAAAAATCTGTCCGGGGAGAAAAGTCTCACCCTGGACCATGTTATTGACGATTGAAGACGCCATCAAGCCTCGAAGCGATGACACAGAGGAACTCTCAATGAAAGCACCAATGTCGGTGTCAAAACCGGCGGATCTCGGGTAGGGGGTCCCGATCTGTGCGTCTTGGGCTGATGGTAACAGGAAGCAAGGGACACAATGTTTACCCAGGTTCGGGCCCTCTCGATGGAGGTAAAACCCTACTTGCTGCTTGATTAATATTGAAGATATGTGGAATACAAGAGTAGATCTACAACGAAATCGTAGAGGCTAAACCCTAGGAGCTAGCCTATGATGGTATGATTGTAATTGTGATCGGCCTTCTAAGGACCATGCTGTCCGGTTTATATAGACACTAGAGAGCTAGGGTTTACATGGAGTCGATTACAAGGAAGGAAACATAATATTCAGATTGCCAAGCTTGTCTTCCACGCAAAGGAGAGTCCCATCCGGACACGAGCCAAAGTCTTCAGTCTTGTATCTTGACGCTTCTATAGTCCGGACGATGTATATAGTCTGGCTGTCCGGATACCCCCTTATCCAGGACTCCCTCACCTACCGCAGGGCGAGCGGGAGCCGCGGCCCGAGGGCACGAAGCGCGTGGTCTTATTCCCACACTTCAAGCACGGGTTGGCCTTCCCGCAAGCACCTCCTTCTGCGACTTCCTGGAGGTCTTCGGGCTCCAGCCCCATCATCTTGGCGCCGGCGCCATCATGCAACTTTCGGGCTTTGTCACCCTCTGCGAGGGGTACCTGGGGGTCGAGCCTTCGATCGATCTCTGGGTGCGTTTCTTCTCCTTGAAACAGTAGGGGCCGAGGGCCGGGAGATGTCTGACTGCGGGGCCGCTGTCATAACAATGCGGTCGGGTGCTAACTGCCCTAAGATGCCGCTGGAAGATTCTGCAAAGAAATGGCAGAACTTCTTCTTCTACGTCCGCAACCTCAGCGCGGACCGCATCAACTTGCCGCCCTTCGTCAACGCGCCGCCGCAGGGAAAGCAGAACTGGGGTTACTACCCGAAGCATCCGTTGTAGGAGGTGCTCAATCTCTGCTAGCGGGTGTCGAAGATGAAGGCGCGGGAGTGGCTCACTGGCACTGACCTTATCGCCGCCTTCATCACCCACCGGGTGCTACCGCTGCAGCGGCGCAACTGCCTTATCGCTCAGATGACCGGCCTTCAGGACCCCAATCGCATGTCGGTCATGCACCTGGGGGCGGATCAGGTCGCGCGCCGGGTCAACGACATCTCCAAGGCTGGGCTGCGGGACGACTGGGAGTTTGGTAATCCACCGTACAGCCACGCAAACCCGTTGCCCATGATGTGTCCCTGGTCTTCGTAGTTTGCTGCCACCCATCTTCTTATTCGTCCTGACGTGACGCGGAAGGTGCTTCTAAATGCTATCCTACATCCTTACGCCCGGGCGTCGACGCAGGTGGTACGGGCCGAGTCGGAGGAGCCCGTGGCCCACGGTGGAGGGGAGGAGGCGGCCGCCAATGTTGGCGCAGGGCCCCGTGCGGGTAAGCTTTGTCTTCCGTATTTCTTGAGTTGTCGGACACGCAGCAGCGCGGGCGATGCTGAGGCAAGTCGTTGATGTAGCGACGCTGGGTGGAGGGGGCAGTGGCGCGAGCGATGCCGGGTCCTCGCGGGGGGCGCTGGCGGCAAGCCGACCGCATGGGAAGGACAACATCACGCCGCGGGTCCCGGCAGTGAAGCGCGTGGTGAACCTGGCCGGGGCGCAAAACCGCCCACCAAGAGGAGGCATGGCGCTCCGCAGGAGAGGACGGTGAGGCCCGCCGTCCTGGTGCTGTCGGGGTAAGTTTCTTTCCTGCTTGCATCCGGGTGGCCGAGTGGCTCTGCTTAGTTCTTCAGCATTTACTTCATCTTGAATTTCAGGTCACCGATTTCGCTGGCGCGGGCGGCGGCAGACGCTGCATCCACCGATGGCGTCGTGTTCTGGAGGAGCTGGTCCGACACCGCCGGTCGGGACGAGGAGGAGGAGCCGGCGGATCCGGATCTTGGCTTGGACGCGGCCGATACCGTAGGCTTGGCCTGGCGGGACCAGAACAGGGCTGAGGCGGAGCTGGAGGCGGCGGCGGCCCAAGCCTGGGCCAATGCCATGGCAACGTTGGCGCGAGCCGGCGAGTAGCCGGCATGGCCGGATATGCCGACGGGGACGATGGTGGTGGTGACGGTTTTCGAGCCATTGCCGGAGGGGGAGCACGGCCAAGGAGGCCGTGCGAACGTGATGGACCTTGACCGGGAGGTCGTGGTAGTTGGGGACGACACCCCGCTGCGGGCCGATGTGGTCGAGCGAGCGGGGTCGATGGAGGCAGCGGTGATGCCGCATTGGAGGAGGCGCCGCAGGGGGCGCCTGAGGCGTTGATGAGCGAGGCACCACTGGTGGTGGCGCCACAGGCCACCTTGGCTGTCGAGCCGGTGGTGGCGTCGGAGAGGGCGTCGGAGAAGGCGTCGGAGGAGGCACCGGCCGCAGGAGGGCGGTCAGCGGAGAGCATGCCCTAGCGCTCACGCAAGGGGGACGCCGGCTCGCCGGGTCACTGCCGGCATGGGGCGGGACTGGCGAGGTCTCCTTTGGGCCCCAGACCCAGAAGGAGGTGGTGATTGATGCCGTCAGCTGATGTCTGCAAGGGAGGATGGACCGGATCCAGGCCTTCGCCCAGGCCAAGGTGGAGCAGACGCGGGAGCTGGAGCGCGCCGTGCTTGTAAGTTCTTTCCTTGTCTTCTGCTTTTTTCTTTTCTGCGACTTCTTCTTTGTAAGGGCGCACCAGCGCACCCACTAGGTGTAGCCCCCGAGATTCAGGCCAACTACGTAGTAGTTGGGTCGAATCTTAAACTACTGTCTTGAGCTGATCGTCTCTTTCTGGAGCAACTGGATTCCTACTGGGTCAACACCTTCAACCGGCTCCTGGGAAAGTATCGGCAGCTCAAGGAGCAGCTTGCCGCCAAGGAGGTGGAGCTCCGTGTTGCCGTAGGTATTTTTCTTATGTGCTCTTTTTAGTGGGGGCGTGCTAGCGCACCCACTAGGTGTAGCCTCCGAGATTCGGGCCAATTGCATAGCAGCTAGGACAAATCTTAAACAGGTCCTTTGTTGCTGAATCTTCTTTTTGTAGCCGAGGTGCTGTCTCGGAAGACCCGGCTACTTAGGGCCGGCCTTCACTACGACCGGCATCTTGCTGACGCCGGACGGCTCGAGGTCGAGGTGGCGAAGGCGAAGGCAGAGGTGATGGGAGCCTGGCAGGCACTCGATGTAGCCAGCCGGCTGCAGGAGCAGCAGGAGGGCGACAAGAGCCATCTTGAGGCCGAGGTGGAGCGCCTCAAGGCAGAAGCCACCAAGGTCGTGGAGGCGCAGCGGGCCCTTGCCGAGGTGGACCAGCAACGCGGCAACCTGGCTGTCGACAAGGGCCAGCTCGAGGACGAGGTGGTGCGCCTAAAGGGGCTGGTGGCAGCGGCGGAGGAGACCTGATAGGGGAAGACCCGCCGCCGTGAGGCATCCTAGAAGGCGACCCAGGCCAAGGATGCCGAGTTGAAGGCGGCCCTTGCCAAGGTGGCGAACTTCGAGAAGGCGCTTGAGGAGCGTGACCGCACCATTGAGCGGGAGCGGCGCGGTACGTATGTTTGAAGCGCAGCACCTGGAAGAGTCCTTCTCCAGTAAGTGCTTTCCTTGGGTTCTGCCGGGTTGGGATCCCGGCTTCTTGTCCTTGGTGATTTTTTCTGACTTGCTTTGCTTCCTACCAGGGGCCTTCCCGGAGACGCGCCGGCTGGCAGAGGAAGCCATCTTCTTTTAGCGCGACCCGCTGGGAGTCGTTGGCTCTAGGACCGACCCACAAGTGGCTTTGACCTTCCTAGAGATTGTGACCGCTGCCAAGGCTCGTCTGTGGGTCTTGGGCGAGTAGATGGGGAGGCTCTCTGAGGTCGGCACGATGATGACGGCGGCCCTGTGGCCGGGCTTCTCGCGCCGAACAGCTTCACACGACTGACGCGGTGGTTGGAGATGGGACCGGACCGGCTCCACGAGTGGCGCGTTTCCGTCGCTCGTGCCAGCACCAAGATGGCGCTCAGGTTTGTGGTGTCCTGGCATTCAGACCTGCAGCTGGAGGCATTGATGGGCCAACGAGCCGGCTCGGAGGACCAGCTGCGGGCGGAGGCCGGACGGATCATTGCCCGAGTCAGCTACACTGTCGGGTTTGCCTTCCACAACGAGTTCTATCCGGAGCGGGCGGAGGATGACGGAGTCGTGCCTGGCGACGACTACGGCCTGCTTCTGCATGACCCAGAGGGTAACTCTGAGGAAACGGACGTCTACCGCGATGCGGGTGTCAGGAGGAAGACACCGGTGCCTCGGCGGACCTGGAGGCCACTGAGTTGGAGTAGCTACTCAGCTGCGCGACCCGGCGATGGAGACGCCTGAAGCTACCCTGCTATATCTTTGTAAAAATTTCTGTTAGGTAGCAGGTCCACCCATGCATTGGGGGTATTTGGGTGTAATGAACTCTGGCCTTGGGCCTATCCTTTAAAACTTGTGATGTGTATATTTCATGGATGCCTGTGCTTTTGCTTTTCGTTTTTGAGCCGTTTTCTTGCGACCTTCCCCTCTCGGACCTCCCTCCCGCAAGTCTGACAGCCGAGGCTCCGGTCCATGACAAGGAGTTCGGTCTTTTGAGAGGAGCGTACGGTACTTAGGCTTCAAAACATTGAGCGCGAGCGAAACACCCACTAGGCCGGCTGGCGGCAATCCGGCAAAGCCGGTTGGCGGGTAGCCGGTCGTGCGGCCACTTAAAGTGGCCGGCTGGGTTGAGTGACCCGACGGTCCTGGACTTAGTGTTTGTGGCGTGCTGGTGCTTTGGCCCGTTGTGCTTGCCAGCCGACAACCGAAGCCGGTTCTGTGGCCTAGGGCGAAGTGGGGGACCACGGTATCCTTAACGCGTCAGGAATCACCAAGGAAGGTGTCGGGTGGCAACCAAGCCGGCCAGCCCCCGGGTCGAGCGAGTCGGACCGGTGGTCGGGTTTAAGAGGAAAGTGATGCACAAATGTAGGAGACACAATAGCTTGGTCAGAAAAGGGCTGCCCCCGAGCGTCGTTCGGGGACTCCATAGTTTTCATGATTACAAAAGGCAACAACACGTACATGCATACAACTAACTGTAAAACGGATGGAGGAGTTCCACGTTCCACGGCTGAGTTGTTTCTTCCCCGGCGGTGTCTCTCTTGCGCTTGTTTTACTTGAGGTCATCGATGAGGTAGTAGGCGTTGCAGTCGCACAAGGCCTTGTTGGGGGACGAGTCAGAGGACGAGGTCTCCCTTGCGGAATCCAAGGGGCTTGATCTTCTTGCTGTGGTAGTGCCTCAGGCCTTGCTGGTAGATGGCTGAATGGCTGAGCGCCAGGAGGCACGCTTCTTCGAGTAGGTCGACACCGTCTTCGCGGGCTTGTTTGGCTTCGGCTTCCGTGTACATCGCGACACGCGGCGAGTCGAACTCGATGTCGGTCGGGATGATGGCTTCGGCTCCATAGATGGGGAAGAGCGGGGTGAACCCAGTCAACCGGTTTGGCATGGTGCGGAGACTCCAGAGGACGGCCGACAACTCGTCGAGCTAGCTACCGGGTGAGCGGATGAGTGGCTCGACGAGTCGCAGCTTGATGCCGGATAGGATGAGGCCGTTGGCCCGCTCGACCTGCTCATTGGACTGCAGGTGTGCAACGGAAGCCAGGTCGAGGCGGATGCCGGAGACGGAGCAGTATTGCGCGAGCGCGCCCTTGGTGAAGTTGGTGCTGTTATCCGTGATGATGCTGTTCGGAATGCCGTAGCGTACCATGATGTCTTTGATGGACCAGACGACAGTCGGCCCGTCCAGCTTCTTGATGGGCCATGCTTCGATCCACTTGGTGAACTTATCCACCGCCACCAGTAAATGCGTCATGCCGCCTTGGGTGATCTTGAAGGGGCCCTCCATGTAGAGTCCCCAGACCACGAGGGGCCAGGCGATTGGCATGGTCCAGAGTGCTGACGCTGGCTGGTGGCTACGCTTGCTGAAGCGCTGGCATCCCTTGCACTTGAGAACGAGCGACTTGGCGTCTTGGAGGGTCATAGGCCAGTAGAAACCATGGCGGAAAGCCTTGGCCACCAGGGACTGTGAGGCAGCATGGTGCCCGCACTCGCCCTGGTGTATGTCGACGAGGATCTCAATGCCTTGGTCCTGCTTGATGCAGCATTGGAACATGCCGGTGGAACTGCGCTTGACGAGCTCGTTGTTGATGATGCTGTAGGCGGACGCCTGACGCTGTACTTGCCGGGCTTCAGTCTCGTCCATGGGGAGGACCCCATTTTCCAGGAACTCCAAGATGGGCAGGGCCCAATATGGGGCTGTTACAACAGCGAAGACGGCCACCAGGGCGGGGGCCGGAGCGGCAGCCCCCGAGCCGGGTTGAGCAGCTCCCGGGTCGGCGGCGGCGGCGACCGGGTCGAGGATGATGTCAGCCGGGTCGACAGCTTCAGCCCAGTCCTCGGGCCGGGTTCGGCAGTCCCCGGGCCGGGTTGAGGTGTAGCCGGGTTGTCCAGAACATAGATGGACTCGGAGTCCAGAGACGGCTTGACGGATGGCTTGTGTAGGTGCTCGAGGGAGACGCCGGACGGGATGGACTCCCGTGACGAGGCGATCTTGGCGAGCATGTTGGCCGCCTCATTTTCCGCACGCGGGACATGGAGGAACTCGCAGCCCTCGAAGAACCCGGACAACTTCTGGACGAGGAAGCGGTAGCTTGCCATGTTGGGGTCACGAGCGTCTCACTCGCTGGAGCACTGCTGCACCACCAGGTCCGAGTCGCCGTAGCACAGGATGCACCGGATGTTGAGTTCCTTGGCAAGCCAGAGGCCATGCACAAGGGGTTCATACTCAACGACATTGCGAACTGGATCTGGAGTGCGTAGCGAAGCCGGCCGCCCTTCGGGGAGGACAACACAATACCGGCCCCTAGGCCGAGACGCATCTTGGAGCCGTCAAAGTGCATGTGCCAGTGCGTTGAGTCGGGCGGTGGCGGCAGGTACTGGGTCTCGGTCCAGTCGACAAGGAAGTCGGCTAGGGTTTGAGACTTGATCGTGGTGCGGGGCTCGTAGAGGATGGTGTGGCCGACTAGCTCGAGTGCCCACTTGGCGACCCGACCAGAAGCGTCCAAGCACCCAATGATCTCGCCGAGGGGGCCGTGCTGACCATGGTGACAACATGCTCTTGGAAGTACTGCTTCAATTTCTTGGCGGTGAAGTACACGCCATAACACATCTTCTGGTAGTGCGGGTAGTTCTGCTCGAAGAGCACCTCGCTCAGGTAGTAGACTGGGCGCTGGACGGCTTGGACCTTGCCCTTCTCTGGTCGCTCGACCACCATCACCGTGCTGACCGACCGCGAGGTTGCGGCAATGTAGATCAACATCGACTCCTTCTCGGCCGGTGCGACCTGGACTGGTGCGGTGGAGAGCATGCACTTGAGGTCCCGGAAGACCTCGTCCGCCTGGTCGTTCCATTCAAACGACGTCATCTTCTTCATTAGTTGATACAGGGGCAAGGCCCTCTCGCCCAGCCGGCTGAGAAACCGGCTGACCGAGGCAAGCAGCCGGTGAACTTATGGACATCATGCAGCCGAGCCGGCTTGCTCATGCGCTCGATGGCCTTGATCTTCTCCGGGTTCGCCTCAATGCCGTGCTCGGAGACGAGGAACTGAGTAGCTTTCCGGCCGGGACGCTGAAAACGCACTTCTCTGGGTTGAGCTTGACTTTGTATTCGCGCAGGTTGGCGAATGTTTCCTTCAGGTCATCGAGGAGCGTGAGGTGCTACTTAGTCTTCACCATGATGTCGTCCATGTAAACGTGGATGTTGCGGCCGAGTTGCAGCAGCAAACATTTTTGCATGCAGCACTGGAAGGTGGCGTCGGCGTTCTTCAGGCTGAACGACATGGTGATGTAGCAATACGCCCCAAAGGGCATGATGAAGGACGTCTTCAGGGCGTCGGCCGGGTCCAGCTTTATCTGATGATAGCCGGAGTAAGCATCCAAGAAGGATAGGATCTCACACCTGGCGGTGGAGTCGATGACTTGGTCGATTTGCGGGAGAGCGAACGGATCCTTGGGACATGCCTTGTTCAGGCTGGTGTAGTCGATACACATGCGCCAGGTGTTGTTCTTCTTCAGGACAAGGACTGGGTTGGCCAGCCACTCGGGGTGGAACACTTCCATGATGAAGCCGGTTGCCAAAAGCTTGGCGACCTCTTCACCGATGGTTCTTCTCTTCTCTTCGGAGAAACATCGTAGGGGTTGGCAGACAGGCTTGGCGTCCTTGCGGATGTGGAGTTTCTTCTCGGCGTACTTCCTTGGGATACCCAGCATGTCCTTTGCGGTCCATGCAAAAATATCCCGATTCTCATGAAGGAAGTCGATGAGCTCGCCTTCCTATTTGCTGTCGAGGCGGGTGCCCACGACAACGTACTTGCTGCAGCTGGGGTCTTCCGGGTTCAGCTTCACTTTCTTAGTCTCCTTGGAGGGCTTGAAGGAGGCCTCGTCAACCGACTCCTCGGCCGGGATCAGCGCGGTTGATGTCTCGTTGGCCAGGGCGACGATCCGATCGAGCTGGCGCCGCTCCTCGGCTATGACCAGCGACTCGACCAGCTTGGTGCCGTCTCGGGCACACTCTATGGACTTGAAGTAGTCACCGGTGATGGTGATGAGGCCCTTCGGACCCGACAACTTCATCTTCAGGTAAGCATAGTGGGGGACCGCCATAAACTTGGCGAGTGCAGGCCGGCCCAGCAGAGCATGGTACACGCTGGACAGGTCCACCACCTCGAACCAGATCGGCTCGCATCGCAAGTGGTTGCTGTCACCGAACAGTACGCCGAGCCGGATCCGGCCGATCGGAGAGCAGGAGAGGCCGGGAATGATGCCGTGAAAAATTGTCTGGGTCGGCTCCAAGTCTTTGGCCTCGAGGCCGAGTGGTCATGGTGTCGCGGTAGAGGATGTTGATGCTGCTGCCGCCGTCGATGAGGACTCGGGAGAACTTGCACGTGCACTGAGATGCAACGATGGTGGGGTTGAGGATGAGGGTGTAGCCACCTGGGTTCGGCATGACGACCAGGTGGTCTTCCCGGGTCCACGTGACCGGGCGCTCCGACCAGTGCATGTACTCCGGCTTGGCCGGGACGACGGTGTTCACCTCCTGCTGAAGGAGGCGCTCGCTGCGCTTGTCGTCATCAAGGCTGGTGAAGACGACGTAGGACGCGTTCTGGGCCGGGTAGACATTGTTGCACATCGCACCACCAATAGGAGGCGGTGGAGGAGGCGGAGGCGGCTGCCCCGCTCCCGGAGCTGGGGCCGGAGGAGGTGGGATGTCGCCCCTCATGATGCGCTTGGTGATGGCGAACTACCGAAGCGTGTGTGTAGATGACTTTGCGCCGTTGTGGTGCTTGCAGGGGGTGTCGAGCATCTCCTCGAAGCTCATGGCGGGCTGCCAGCGCTTGGCAGCCGGGTCGGTCGCGGGCGCCTGCTCGTCGACCGCGACGAGCCGGTTGTCATAGCATTGAGCCGACTGGTCGGCCTTGCGCTTGTTGTTCTGTTGGTTGTGCTGCTGCCGGCTGCCTTCGCCGGCTGGTATCGGAGGGGGAACCGGCTTCGCTTTGCCGACTTCATCCAGCGCCACCTGGATCTTCATGGCGGAGTCGGCCTTGACATACTTATCCTACATCACCATGAGCGCGGCCATGGTGGCCGGATCGGAGCGTAGGAGCTTGTGCTTGAGGAGGGTGCCATCCCGGCACCCGTTGACGAAATACTAGATTGCTTGGACTTCGTGGACGCCCTCATAGCTATTTCAGACTCAATCCAGCGTGGTGAGGTACTCGCGGCCGGTTTCCGCCGGCCCCTGCATGCACATGGCGAGCTGGCTGGGGCGGCCAGGTCGCCGGTAGGTCCCAGTGAAGTTGCAGACGAAAGCCTGCTCTAAGTCGACCCACATGTTGATGCTTACCACCGGTAGGCTGTTCAACCAGGTGTGGGCTTACCCTTGGAGTATGAGCGGTGCATAGCACGCGGCGAATCGATGGTTGCCGCCTACGATGCTGATGGCAGTGGTGTAGTCGGTGAGCCAGTCCTCCGGCTTCATGGTGCCATTGTACTTGGGGGTGTCGCGGGGGAGCGTGAACCCTTTGGAAAGGGCTCGTCCCAGATGCATGGACCGAAGCACGCCGGTCCGACGGTGCCGCTCTCCTCCACCTCCAAGGAGAAAGCAAGCTGATCAAGGCGGTGGCGGACGTTGGTGTCATCGATGGCGCGTGCGCCGAGCCGGCTGGCAACCGCACCGCGGGGGGCCACATCGACAAAAGCCGGACGCCGGCTGGGTTGCTCGGGTCCGCGTCGGGCTTCCAGGGCTAGCTCGTCGCCCAAGCGGCCAACAATCGTTGGGTCGGGGTTGTGCCGGGTCCGGGTGCAGCCAGAGTGCATCTTGCCAGGTGGTGAAGACGTCGTGTTCTGCTGATCGCCGGGTCCAGCGACGCGGGCGGAGCTAGATCCCGCCAGCTTGGCGAGCTGGTTGAGGTGATCTTGCTGCGTGTTGGCGTGTCGAGGAGGTCATGCACCCGCTTTAGGCGGTCCCTCAGCTCGTCGCCCGCGAGCTGGTCCAGGCTGACTGCATCCGCCTAGGCAGCATGCATATTCTTCACGGGAGTCTCGTTGACGGGCGGGATGGCCCCGAAGGCATGGCCGATCGCGCCACCCCGGGCTCGCAAGTCGGCGACCTGGCTTGGCTCGGCCGCGGCAGGCGTGAAGCCGTAGGCGGTGTTGCACTCTAGCCGAGCAGAGTCTAGGCGACGCTGCGTGGCGGCGAGCGTCTCGGTCAGGTCCAGCAGGCGCTGGCGGTCCTCCTCAAGCCGAGTCTAGGCCTCGACGATGTTGGAGGCGTCGATGTCGGTGCCAATGGGGATGTGAAGGCTTTGCATCTTGGCGTCCAATGGGTTGGGCGAGATGGCCTGATCCGTTGGGGCCCTAGCTTCAGTGGCCTTCCTCGCCGCGCTCGACGAGGAAGAGGCATTGGTGTCGGTGACGAAAACTTTGACTCAGATGTCCATTGCCCCAGCGAGAACGCTGTCGTCAAGGGAGAGAGGGGAGTCGGAAAATTCAAGTACCTCGCTGGGGTGCTCGTCGGCCGCAGGCGCATCGAAGATGTGCAGCACGACAAAGGAGGCGGAGAGCGCGTCGATGACGTCGTCCGCCAGCGTTACGGGCTCGTCGGAGTTGGAGAGGAGCCCCGTCTGAAGCATGCTCGCGACTAGGACCTCGAGCTGCCCCACAGTGGGCGCCAACTATCGTGGTGGGCGCACGGCAGATGCCAAGGGATGGCTAAAGAGAGGAGGAGGCTAGAGGGCACTGGTGGGCTCCAGAGGTGGGGTTGGCATGAGCGAGCATGGGACGCAAGACATACCCAGGTTCGGGGCTCTCCGGAGAGATAATACCCCTAGTCCTGCCGACTGTGGTTGATATGCAACAGTACAGAGTTTCTCCTGGAGTTGTTTGGGGAAGAAGGAGGACAGGCCAAGGCTTAGGCTGCTCCTTCTCCCTGGCTGGTGGGTGAGTGAGTGTGTTCTACTGATGATCTGATCGCCCCTCTACATGGAGGCCTCCTGGGGGGTTTTATAGGTGAACCCCCTAGGGGTACAATGGTAATGTTACAAGGTCGTAGGGCCGGGTTGTTAGCGTCTGGGGACCCGGAGCTGGGACCCGCCGAGTGTCAGGGCTCGCCGGGTTCTCCGAGCGCGGGCCCGGCATGCCTAGGGGCACTGTTCGCCGTCTTCTCGATCGTCATGGAGTGGCTGGGTTGAGTCGGGTACAGTGGCGCTCCGTCAGGTCGCCGCTTGCAGGCGTCAACAGTGACGACTGGTGCACTGTTGCCATGCCGGCCTCGGTCAACTGGTAGGTGAGGGGCACTGTTGCCACGCCCCGGCTGACCGGAGGCATGGGCGGGGCACTGTTGCATTGGTCATCGGTGGATGGAGACTCGTCCCACCGTACGGCCTGGATGGGACGGGAGCTGACCCTGGACGGATTGAGGAACACGCCAAGGGTGCAGCTGGCTTGCTGTGGAAGTCTTGGTTTGCCAGGTTCGGCCGCCTTAAGCTGGCTATTGGGGCCGAGTCGAGGAGTACGGCCGGGTTGGAGAGCTTGGCCGGCTTGAGGGGCTTGGCCGGGTTGAGCGACCCGGCCAAGCGCGAACCGGCTTGAGGGGCGATGCTGGCCCCGTTGTTTTTGAAAAGGATCCAGGTTCCGTTGCCTGCCTGGGGTTCATCCCCCCAACAAGAATCTTATCATATGCTGAAATACCTCTATGCTTACCGGGGAGAAGATGATCCCAACATGAGAGTGCAAAAGGGCAGTTCCAGAAAAGATGAATCAGTGTTTCTTCTGCGCCTTCTGCACATAGGGCACAACTGTAATCCTGAAGATACATGCTCTTTCTCTGCAATAGGTTCCTGGTATTGAGCCTATCATGAAGTAGTAACCACCAAAAGATCATATGGCTCAACCTACATGAAGTGCCCCAGAGTTTCCTGAAGATGGGATGTGTTGTACTTGACCATGTTTTTAGGAATAACTAATTATTGAAGATAAGGCTAAGACATGACCCATTGTAGACGTCTTTTTTGTCATCTCTAAATTACATGCAAGATTTAAGATAAGACTATCTTATCAACCATTGTACATGCCCTAAGTTCCCTTGAAATGCTGCGTTTTGGTGGACTGAGGCTTTGAAGGACGCTGATTGGCCCATTTGTAAGCGAATGTTTCGCTGCTGTTACCGCTCGGGCCCCACATGTAAGTTGTTGACTCGTGCTTGCCATCCGTGTGAAGTTCTTTCCCCAGACGAGCCCCACCATAGCAACCCTCCCGATGTCTCTTTCTCCTCCTCATCCAGCTCGCCTGCTGCACTAGGGTTCCGGCCGCCACCCTTAGTCCCAATGCAATGCTTGACTCCCCGTCACAGCCTCCGACTCCCTGCACCAGTCAAGAGCTTTGGGAGGGGTGACAGTGTTCTGGTCTAGTGCGAGCGAGCTCAAGGTGGGAATGGACGCGGTGGACGTTGGTTGGGTGCGGCCAACGGTGGAGCTCGGGCGGTGCCAGCGACCTCATCAATGAGGACAAGGTAGTGGCACACCGCAGATCAGGTATGGCTGGCGCTAGCATGCTCTAGACGGGGGTGGGGTGGAGTCGCCAAGCTACCGGTGGATGGGGTAACAAGTTGGTGATTTGGATGTTCTTATTTATTTCCTTTTGAGGTAAATACACCACAAGTAGATAAGCTTGCGTGAAATGCTCAAATTAGTCACGAAGTTACAAAATACAGATCTTTGGTCCAAAAACTTGCGTGTACAGTTCACCGTTCGTCGATCTCGCAACAGAGTTCAGAATATTAAGTTATGACAATGTCAAATGTTTAGAAGATTCAGTTACGACAGGAGAAAAGTTCAAAAGGTTTAGTCTGCATAAAATTCAGAGAATTCATTTAGCAAAACTCAGTTCACAATCAGTACATGCAGTTAAAAATGCAGCACATTCACTTAATCATGTAGTTCTAACAATGTAAAAAGTACAATAATTTAAGTTAACAAGTTCACAGAATTCAGGTACCTAGATCATTGAATTTACAGGACCGTTTGAGTTCACCACTACATATGAATGACAGGGTACAATCAAAAACCTAATGCGTGACCAGATTTGACAGCTTTCAAACACATGACACAATATTTGGCCACCTCGCAAACCCCCCTATAAAATGGTAAAACCTAGCACTATTCAGTACGAGCACGGTCAGTAGCGGGAGGAAGTGCTTCCAACGCACGTAAATCAAACGTTGCAAAACCGGACATAGATATGAACCACAAATGTGTTCGACCGAAACTTCCTCCAAATTCAAGTCTCTCTTTTTTATGTTAGTGCAATCCATACTTTGATTTCTCCTTGGTCTGTTTAAAAGTACATGCAAGAATTTCTTTGTCGTGATGAATAATATGCAGAATGGGAGGAACATATTCTAATAGATGTCAGCTTACTGATCAGAACTATGTACATGATTGTTGTGCTGGACAGATCATGTAGCACTGCCACCTAGCAATGATTAGTTATAAGAATAGTGTTAAGTTTGAGTTTTTGACAACAACAGATGTCTATTTTGGTTGTGTCAATTTTCAGTGTACCGCCCACCGGAACACTTCTGTTGCATCGACTATTTTGATGTTGCCTAAACAGGAAACCTTTTAGTGAACCAACATATTATATGGCTTTAAATACAATTATTACTAAGTCTTCTTTGCTGAAGTCAAAAGATAGTTTTTTGAAATCTTGGGATCTCTAGGCCCCAGATTACTTCTGTTATAGCAATTGCAGTCTTATAAAGGTTGGATGAAGTGAGAACTTCAGAAAGTATATGAGGAGCAAAGCATCAAGAGAAGAGTACTACTTTGGTTTATGAAGTGTAACAAAAATGACTAATATAGTTAACAGCTATATCCTTCTTTTTCTCTTCTGCATAGATGTGATAATAGTTGATTGTTATCCAATGCCATCACAACTTATTTTCTCTCTCAGCCGCACATCTAATTAAGTGTCATTGTATATTAGAAGCTATAAGCTTCAATTTTGTTTTCAATCCATCAAAGTAACTGTCATTGTATATTGACTGTTATCCAATGCCATCACAACTTTTTTCTCTCTCTCGGCCGCACAACATCATAGATTACACAGTTTAGTCACCACATCTCAAATACCTGTTGCTTCTCTTCATCTTTGTCTCTTCCTACTTTTGCCTTTGGTGCATCTATGATCAGTAATTGACAATAGAACTGGGGAGGTTGTTCACCGGTCACTATCTTCAGAACATATTCCGTTTACTTTGGGAATACGGAAGACGGAAGTTTGGAATATAGTTGTATCAAGTGGCTTGTGTTTCATAATGTGATGTATTAATAAAGATTGTCATGTGGCAGTGTTTATTTCAGCACAGAATTGGACCAGTGTTTTAGCTGCTGCTTGCAGATCTTCTTGTGTTGATGCTCTCTTTGTATAATGGTTATTTGTTATCTACAAACCATTTACCAATTGCACAATGGTCAATGTAGGTCTGAAGTACTACTATAGGTAGAATTTGGTCTGATCCATGTCTCTGTTTTGCTACGGTATTTACTTTGAGTTTCTAAAGGATGTCAAACCTACACCTATATGTTTCCCGGCGTGACAAAAGCATGCCTAATCATCTAGTTACCATTGAAGTTTGGAATGAAAGCTGGATACCACGAATAGGATTGATGCGGCCACTTGTTTCTCATGTGGCCAACCCAACCCAGTTTGTGTTGGAGCTCATTGATACTCCAAACACAAGGTGGAATAGGGAGTTGATAGATGATGTTTTTTAGCCAGAACCGTAAAACGGCCTTGCTGGCGTGGACACCCGACGCCACCAATATGGCACCATTATTAAAATATAGTGGTAACGTTGGATACCAGTCAGCAGTATTTGAAATTCTAATGGCATGTCACGTGGCCAATGCCAGCAGCAAATGTATCTTATCACTGTCGTGCCTTGTTGGCCAACGCCAGCAAATTGATTTTTTGCTAATAAAAAAAATAGATACTCAATAGATACTCATCAACTTAGCAAGTTAAACTTCACAAAAGTTACTTGTTAGTTAAAGAACTACATTATTCAACTTCACAAACTGAATAGTCTACTCGATCTTGATCATCAAGGATTAACTTTAGCTGGCGAATCTTGTTTCTATTATTCTCTCCATATTTTTTGAAATGAGCTATATCCATCTTAAGCTCATTCCTCTCGGCCCCGAGGAGTTTTCTCTCATTCTTCAGCTTATCCCTCTCCTCAATCAGGTTATCCCTCTCATCCCTCAGCCTATTAGTATTCCTGAAGAGATCAACACTCTCGTTAATCAGCTAACCTTCTACGCCTTCAGCGAGGCATTCACCTGTTGTATGCTACTGATGGTATACTAATGAGTCTGTAAGAGATCGCGGTTGAGCATCTCCACATCGTACGCCTCCTCATGGTTGCCTCTAGAATTGGCCATGACCCGATGCACTTTAATTTGTTAGACAAAAATAATGTTGTATTTGGTTGCAAAGTAGAGTATATGAATGCAGCTAAAATAATTTCATATATAGTTGACACTACTTATGCCTATCAACAGTCTACTTATGCACTAATTTGGCAATGCACTGATAATTTGGCACTTATTTGACACTGACTTGGCAATATTTCTAAAATAATCGAACATATGGTAGTACCAACATGTGTATCAAAATGCCTAGAGCAAACACAAATTATCAAACACATGCAAATTATCTTGCACTGCCATACAAACACATTGTAGTTTCTATTTAAACTCCTAACTTTCCCTAATTCAAGTTCATTGCCAAACTGAAACTCTAGAGATGCAAATCAAATCGGGAGGGGATGAACTCATCAATGATTTTGTAGAAAGCAAAAAAGAAGGTGGAGGGGATGAACTCACCGACGACTTGTAGTCAATGTCGTGGAGGGGATGAACCCTAGCAGTCCGTCATTTCCACTAACATCACCGAAACCCTAGCTATGCAAATCAAACAAATTCAAATCAAATGAAATCAAATGGTTCTAGAGATAGGGCAGCAAGAGAGGGAGATTTACATGTTACCTCACCACCGGAACCCGCCGAAATCGAAGGGCAACTAGCGGCGACGGAAAGGGGATCGAGAGAGAAACAGAGAGAGCGAGGGCAGAGACAAAGAGGGAGCGACGACAGAGAGAGTAACATGCGGCGAGGGGTCGTTGTCCCATTGGTTTTCACCCCTACTACCTCCTAAGAAATTATGGGCTTGGCCCAATACGGAAAGAAAGTAAATTTAGCAAAAACAAAGAAATTTCTTACTACAGAAGCAATGCAATATTTTTACTTTACTAAAAACAAATAAAAGATTCAAAATAATAATAACACTTTAATAAATTACTAAATATTCAAAACAATACTTTTAATTCAATAAAAACAATTAAAATACTAAATATAATAAAAAATGTCAAATTTTCCAATTAAGATAATATAAATTTAATAAAAGTAAACTACAATATAATATAAAAATGGTCACCACCCGCAAAAAAATAAAAAGGTAAAAAAATTTGAAGTCTCAAAATATAATATAAGAATTTTCACATTAACAAAAAAAATGCTGAAGTTTCATGTTAATATATTAAGAATAAATAATTATAAATGAAAGTAATTCCAAACATTAGACCCCACGTCGTCTAGTGCTGAATTGGCACCCCATGACACACCACAACTAAACATAATACTGTTGTGGTTACATGTTATACCACGTCACCACTATATTATGCCTTGAACAAACTGTCGGTCCCATATACCTGTGATGCTCAACTATTTTCCAATGCCACCACTATGTCCCTAATAATGTCGTACCAAATAAGCAAACACCACCAGTTTGGAAAAAGAATGTTGGGGTTGGTTGAAAATGGTGCGCCATCAACGGAAGTTGTGGCTAGTCATTTTTTCACTAGTGTATAAAGTAAGCAGGATGAAGGGGTACTTGGTGAAGGAGGATGTGTTGTTCAATACGTGGTTGGCCGTATCTGCGGACTTTGTACGCAAGGGAGGAGGAGGGCACGGAGGCACTGGCCTTCACCAGGAGAGGAGATGAGGAGGGCATGGACCCGCGTCACTAGGGAGGGCGGCTTTGCGCGCTATTTCCTGTCCCCCCCTGACTTGTTTTCCTAGGGAAAAAGGGGTAAGTGGAGGCGATGGAGATTTTTTTGCGAATACGCAAATCTTGCATGTCATTGCATTGACAGAAAGAAAGCAGAAAAGTACATAAGAGGGTACAACACATGACATAGAGGCATACTGAAAGGATCGAGAAGAGGTGTCTAGAGGGGGCTGATTAGACCCTCAACGAATAAAGTTGGCATTTTATTAGTTTTCAAGTTGAGGTGATAGATTAACACAATTTCAAACATACACAATAGAAATCAAGCAAGCATGCAAAGAGTATATGAGCAGCGGAAAGTAAAGCATGCAACTTGCAAGAAAGTAAAGGGATGAGATTGGAGTGTGCAAACACAATTGGAGACACAGATGTTTTTGTCGTGGTTCCAATAGGTGGTGCTATCGTACATCCACATTGATGGATACTTCAACCCACGAAGGGTAACGGTTGCGCGAGTCCACGAAGGGCTCCACCCACGAAGGGTCCATGAAGAAGCAACCTTGTCTATTCCACCATGGCCATCGCCCACGAAGGACTTGCCTCACTGGGGTAGATCTTCACGAAGTAGGCGATCTCCTCGCCCTTACAAACTCCTTGGTTAAACTCCACAATCTTGTCGGAGGCTCTGAAAGTGCGTTATATCGACTAGAGGGGGGTGAATAGGTGATTTTTATGAAATCTTCACTGAGGAATTTGCCGGTGAGGAAATTCCTTAGCGAAGAACTACTAGCAGCGGAATAAGTACTCAGAAGTAAGCATAACAGGATACAGACTTAGTCATCATGTTGAAATGAAGACAAGCACAGAGTACAGAGAGCGTAAACATAGGATAACACAAGATGAAGACGAACAAACTGAAGAAATTGAACTGAGGAAATTGAGAAAGTCTTCAGTCAAAGTCTTCAAACATAGATATGAACAATCACTCAACACAGTAATGAGGAAATGAAAGAGTTGAGGAAATAGAACCAGTAAGGTTGGTGAAGACAATGATTTGTTAGACCAGTTCCAACTGCTGTCTCAGTTGTACGTCTGGTTGGAGCGGCTGAGTATTTAAACTCGAGGACATGCAGTCCCGGACACCCAGTCGCTGAGCATGCAGCTCAGGACACCAAGTCCTCACCGTATTCTCCTTGAACTAAGATCACACAGATCTCATCCAATCACTCGTGGTAAGTCTTCAGGCGACTTCCAAACCTTCACAGACTCGGTCACTCGGCGATCCATAATTCCTCTTGGATGCTCTAGACCATGATGCCTAACCATCTGGAAGAAGCACAGTCTTCAAAGATAACAAGCGTCGGATCCACGCAGGATCAATCTCTTCAGTGATGCTCAATCACTTTGGGGTTTGTAGGTGTTTGGGTTTGGGTTTTTCCTCACTCGATGATTTTCGCTCAAAGTCCTCGGAGGATGGGTTGCTCTCAAATTACAAGTGTCAGTTTCTCTCGGAGTAGCCAACCAACTAGTGGTTGTAGGGGGCGGCTATTTATAGCCTAGGGAGCAGCCCGACATGATAAGACATAAATGCCCTTGTCTGATATGACCGTTAGGTGGATAAGATATTTTGGGACAGCTGGCGCGCAGCACAGCAACGGTCAGAAATTTGACTCACAAATTCCTCAGGGCTATCATGTTCCTCACTGTGTAGGCAATCCGCACTGGCGAATTCCTAACTCCTCAGTCAGAACAAATTCCTCAGCGACCAGAAGAACTTCGTCTCTATTACTGAAGAAAGTGACTGAAATGTATGAGATTTCCAAAGGCTTCACTCGAAGGTTTTGGTAGGTGTAGGATTTTGAGTTGAGCATCACATGGAAATTTTTCCTTAGTATTTCCTCGACCCCCTTTAACAATACGGTGTTTCCTATGACTCAAGAAAGAGAAAAATAAAACTATGAAAACAAAGTCTTCAAGCTTCATATTCCTTGCATGAATATCAAGTCTTCACGGATACACCAATTTCTTCACTTTCAAAGTCTTCATGAAAGTCTTCAGAAATACCAAAGTCTTCAGTCAAAGATATTCATTTTTAGGGGTTGATTTTCCCTATAAATATCAAACTCCTTATAGACTTATAGACCTGTGTACACTCACAAACGAATTAGTCCCTTAACCTATAAGTCTTCAATACACCAAAATCACTAAGGGGCACTAGATGCACTTACAATCTCCCCCTTTTTGGTGATTGATGACAATATAGGTTAAGTTTTCAACGGGGATAAACATGTGAAGTGTAAGTACTGATATTGAGGAATTTGATTGCAAGATATAGAAGAACTCCCCTAAAGATGTGCATAGTGAGGAATTTGCTTTTGAAGCAATGCACACTTGAAGAGTTGAATCATGGAGATCTCCCCCTATATCTTGTAAGTCATACATGCATTTGACATATGATATGAAGAATTTGAAATGCATGATGAAATATGGTGCCTGATGAAATTCAGCATGCGTGCAGTAACATTAATGAGGAACAAGCATGCAGAATAACATATCGAGAGTATCAAAGCACAGTGCATCAAAAGTATCAGGGCACCATTGGGTTTAAGATTACAACTCGATCCAATAAAGTTTCAGAAGAACGAGAGTTGTAACTTAGCAAAAAAAACGCCCATATAATAGACCCGCTTGAAGACTAACTCAAATTTCTCCCCCTTTGTCATCGAATGACCAAAAGGATCGAAACTGAGGACTAACGCCCCTGAAGAATATCAAGTTGATGGAGGAGCGCCATCGTTGTTGGGGTCGGTTGTTGTAGTAGGGCCTGTCGCAGTGTCGTCCAAGTCTTCATTTTCATCAGTCTCGCGAGATGAAGAATAGGAGCTGGCCACCAAGGAAGGAACTTTGACCTTCTTGAATTTCTTCGGTGGAGGTGCAGACCAGTCAAATTCTTCCTTGAGTCCCATATTCTTCAGATCTGCAGCGCTGTAGACATGAGAGAGAACAACCCAGGTACGGTTGAAGGGTTCATGGAGTTAGTATTGGTTTTTCTTCATGGCATTGTGTGTTGAGGTCATGTTGTAATGAATTGAACCAAACTGACGCTTGACCCATTTATGATTGCGATCAACCTTCTGATGAAGACTGAGGAGTAACTTATGATCAGTCATCACCCTGGGAGCTGTGGTTTGAGGATTTTGCTTGGCGGCAGAGTCATGTGTGGCAGAGTCATCATTGGTGGAGTAGGATGCAGCCTTGCGAAATTGACCATCCAATGGACGAATGCCTTCATCTATCATAGCAGTTGCCTTGCCTTTGTCATCAGCTGAGGAATATGACCGTTTGAGGACTTGAATCGGGGGCAAGTAGCTGCCATGGTTCAAAGTGTCAGCTTTGTAATTTCGTGAAGCCCTCGCCCTGATGAATCTCATAATCCATGGTGCATAAGGCTTCAGCTCAAATGGTGACATGGCAATATTTGCCAGAGTCCTCATGAAGAAATCATGGAAGTTGACGGGAACGCCATGAATGATAATGAAAAGCATGTTCTTCATGATGCCAACGACCTCTTCATCATTTGAGTCGTGGCCTTTGATAGGACTCATTGTCTTCGACAGAATGCGATAGATAGTCCGGGGCACATATAGTAATTCCTTGACGAGGAATTTGGTTCGAGGAGCTTGCCCTGGCTTCAATGGCTTCATCAGCACTTGCATGAAATGATTTGAAATTTCAGGTTCACTGTAGACACAACAAGCACCGTCAAGGGGAGGACTGAGTGGGAGGGCACGAAGCAATTCAGTTACTGGTGCCTTGTAGTGAGTATTTTCAGACATCCAGTCCAACACCCATGAATTCACATCTTCAGTGTTTCTTGTGATGTGCAGCGTTGCATAGAATTGAAGAATGAGTTCTTCATTCCAGTCACAGATGTCACTACAGAAATTTAACAATCCAGCATCGTGAAGAACACTGAGGACTGGTTCGAAGCACGACAGAGACTCCATGTCTACATGAGGAATGTGTTCATGATCGAAGACTTTGTCTTTGTTGAACATTACTGAGGAATAGAAATTTGCTTGACTTGCTATCCAGAAACACCTCTTCCTTATGCGAGCAGAGTCATAGGGGTTATAGTCAGTGAAGAACACACGCTCGCTGAAGAAATCTTCAGCCTTGAACTTTTGCTTCTTTGAGAATAGATCCGTTGGCTTGGGCACTGGAGTGTGAGTGAGTTGCATCACAACCTCTGGAATCGCAATCTCAGGTTCTTCAGGCTGAGGAATTTCTAGTTCCTCTTCAGTAGCAGGCTGCATGTTCAAGGGTTCAACGACAACAGCTTCTTCAGCACTAGTGGCTGGAATGTCTTCATGCACAGACGAAGTGGGATGAGTTTCTTCAGAGCCCATTTGAACAGTTGGTGCAGGGGACTGAGGTATTTGTTGAAGCGGGGTGAAGAGTGGAGTGTTGGGGTGCTGACTTTCCCAAAAGTCATCATTCATCACTGGCATTGTGCAGCCAATGTCCATGTCTTCATATTCAATTTCTTCAACGCCAGCCTCTTCAGCTGTGAACTGAGGCATTGGCGAGGAAGCAATAGGTGTTGAAGGGATCGCATCCACTTCAATTTCTTCATCAACCTGCTCTGACGAAGCAGCAGATTGAGGTTCTTCATTAGATCCGCATGGAATCACATAGTCCTCACCAAAAGGAACAAGGTCCTTTGATGACATGGTGGAAATTGGAACAGCATCAATTGGATTTTCAATAGAACTTGTTAGAGGCTTCATCTTCTTTGGAGCTGAAGATTCTGAAGCACCGGATGCTTTCATTTTCTTCACTGCAGCTTGCTCTGCAGCCTTGGTCTTTCTCACATATGATGCAGATGGAAGAATAGGAGTTGGTGTAGGCGCAGGAGGAGCTGAGGAATCTGGTTGAATTACCTCAGGCGCAACTAATGCAGTTGCCCTGACATTTTCAGTTTCTTCAGGCGCCCCACTAGTGGATGCCCTGACAATTTCTTCAACGGCTAGAATGGAGTCATCAACCCTGGAACTAGCATTTTCTTCAGCAGCCTGAATGTCATCAGCGGTGCTGGCATGTTCTTTAGTTGGCTGAGAAGATGCTTCAGCTTGAGGAATTTCTTGTTGCGATGGGGCTGCAACATTTGTGAATTTCTCAGTCAGTTTCACAAACCTGACTTTGGCTCCTTACCAATTAGCATAGTAAGCATTGAAGTCATTGCTGAGGGTTTTGATTTCAGCTTGGATCTTGAGGAGTTCATCAGGTGTCATATTGACAACGTTATTCTTCAGGAACTTCTCATTTCTGAACTGAGTCTTCTTGATCTGCCTGGCCTTCTCAAATTTCCATTTCTCTTCAGAGATGAAATGGGTCAACATGTGACTTTGACCAGAGTCAACTTGAAATCAGGCATAGGAGTATTTGGATCCTTGTGCCAGAGATCAATGTAATCAAGGATCGCCCTTGGATCCAAAAGCAGTGGCACATTTGTGCCTTTGGCTCTAGCGGCCCTTTCTTGTCGGTCTCTGATGATTTCTGCAAGTTCATCATCATCAGCTCCATCGTCAGATGGCATGTGGAAAGCAACATGTTTCTTCTTCGGACTAGGCCGAGTACCTCGACCAGCCGTTGCCTTAGTCTTCAACAGAGTGGTGCCTGATGAAGATTTTGGTGCAGCTGAGGAACTTGCTGAGGCACCAGAGGCAATAGAGATGCCTGTTGTCCTTTGGCATGTAGCCAGATGTACAGGTGTTGAGGACTTTGCCGGAGCAGCTGAGGACTTTGGAGGAGGAGCAGTGGTTGGTACTGGCCATGAGGGCTTTGAAGAATCTGGCCGTGAGGGCATTGCTAAGGAACTTGGCCGTGAGGGCATAGTTGGTGAAGCACTTGGCTTGTGAGCAGGCTTCTTTGCCATTGATTTTCTTGGCTTGACAGAGGCCTCAGTGGCAGTAGCAGCAGCAGAGTCTTCATTGAATTTCCTCACTGCTTCTTTAGCTTGTCTCGCCAACTTAGCTTGGCGCTTGGCCCATTCTTCAGGAAAATCCTCACCACGCTTGATGCTGGTGGGTCAGATCTTTGGCCAGGTGCCAATGGAGCTCTTGGGCATGGAGGATTAAGTGCGAATTTCTTCATATACTTTGGAGTCACATATCTGTACTCCCTCCATTCTCTTGCCCATCTCCGTTAAATCTTTTGTATGCGCACCTTGCGCTGAGTTTTGGTTTCTTTTCCATACTTAGCCTCATCAGGTGTGCAATAATCAGCATAGAGGTCCTTAGGGATTTCAAAAGCAGTCATGACCTCTGGCTTCTTTCCTCCTTTCTGCGGCCTCTTACCATTAGCCATATTCTTCAGATGAGGAATTTGAACAATCGAATTTTCTGAAGAAGTGTGCAACTTTTCTTCGAGGAACGCTGCAAATGAGTTAAGTTGATGAGAACCTAGTGATTCAGCAGCGGACATGAGTACCTGTGAACAGAGTACAGTTGCGAGGAATTTGGAGAGGTCATATGCGTTCTCAAAAGGTTTTTCAGAAAGAATAAGTTTGAGGAATTTAACTAGATGAGCCTTGAAGAATTTCACTAAGCGTTCTTTATCTTAGGTTCCAGAGTTGTATAGATCAAAGATCCACACAATTAAGGAATCTTGAAGAAAAACGATGCTTAGAGAAACGAATCAAGAACAGATGACTAGTGAGGTGTTTTGTGTGTGAGGATTTGAAGAATAAAACACCTTTGAAGATTTTTTTGTGAAATTTTGAAACAAAAGGGGTAGTAAATGTAACTTTTAATTACCCTGTGTGAAGAACACGACGAACTGAGAAGCAGAACTGTGAAGTTCATCGATGTAGATCTTCCACGCCCTAACTTGGCGGAGGAAGACAGCTACGGCGGCGGCGGAGTGAAGATTTCCGCGGTCGGCGCGAGTATGACGGTGATGAGGTCGAGGCAGTGAAGCTCTTCCTCACCGACGACGATGGAGTAGCAGCGGCGCTAGGGTTTGAGGAGCTCGAGCGAGAGAGAGAGCGGTCGAGCGGAGTAAAGGAAGTGATGAAGGGATGAGGGGGTATCTATAGTCGCAGTGAAAAACTATTCGCCCGAAGATTTTGGATGAACCTGCCCCTGACTGTTCTCCTTCGCTTGACATGTGTCACCCATGTACTGAGGAGTGGAGATTGTGTTAGATCATGGGTGAATAGATAAGTCTTTCGTGGGATCCAGAACGGATTGAGCGGTAAAACCGAAAATTTTGGATAAGATTAGTTTTAAAGTTCTGTTTGCAAATTCTTCAGCTGTCAAAGACACAGTGAAGATTTTGAACGAGTTTAAAATAGAACGCACATGAAGAATTTGTGAATATATTGGGTTGAGTATAGCATAGAGGGGGAAGGGTCCGATCACATTCACTTAGCAGAAAAATGCAACTTGAAGAAATAGCCATAAGTGAATGCTGTAGAGGACATAAACTCATATATATATATATATATATATATATATATATATATATATATATATATATATATATATATATATATATATATATATATATAGTCAATGAAGAAAAACGACGGAAACATTGAAGATTTTGCAAACTTGAAGAATTTGAAAACTGAAGAATTCCAAAACTGAGGAATTTCAAAAATGAAGATTGTCAACTTTGGTGGTGGCGTGACCCACCGTATAAGAATGATGATTTCAGACACCGCGTACAATTGTCGCAGGGTTCTGAGAATCAAGTTCTTCATTAATTTCTTCACACTTAGAGTGTTATTCTTCATTTATTGAAGAAAAACATTTCTTCATGTGTTGCACATCTAAGTCATCAATTTTGCATAAGTTTCAGGATGTGTGTCCTTTTCAAAGAACATTCGAAGATTCTAAGATATTTAGCTCACACCGCAACTTGCTAAATCTCTTCTCATCCAAGGGCTTTGTGAAGATATCTGCTAGCTATTCTTCAGTCTTCACGTGCTCGATGGAGATGTCGCCCTTCAACACATGATCACGAAGAAAATGATGACGAATCTGTATGTGCTTTGTCTTCGAGTGCTGAACTGGGTTGTGAGCAATCTTGCACTACTAGGGAAAACCCTATACACAGAACTTTAGCAGTAGCGTGGGTCAGAAAAGCACGCTGGTGCTAATTAGCAGTAGCGCGACAGAGGAAACCGCGCTGCAGATAAAGATCTAGCAGTAGCGCGTCTTGTTGAACACACGTTACTACTAAAATTCCCACGGCTTAGCCCATAGGATACACATAGTAGTAGCGATCTATGACGAACCGCGCTACCGCTACGTCGTTTGTAGCAGCGCGTTTTAATATAAACTCGTTGCTGCTAAAGGTTATAAAATTAAATGGAAACAGAATGGAAAGGTAATTGAAAATGAAAGAAATAGAATAAGATGAAAGGAAACAAAGAAAATGTGAAGAAAACTAAATGGAAAAGGGAAAGAAGAGAAAGGAGTAGCAGTAGCGTGTATCAGAGAACGCGCTGTAGCTAAGATAGCAGCAGCGCTTTTCCCGGAACGCGCTACTGCTACTTCTGACTTAACCACGGGGTTCGTCCTTCCCCACGCCACTTTCCCCCAGATCCAACTCTCTCCACTCTCGCCGCCGCCGTCGCCCGTCGGCCGCTGCGCGCTCTCCGCACCCTCTACGCCGCCCCGACTCCCGACCTCAACGCCGCCCCCGCCCCCGACCTCAATGCCGCCCCGGACGCCGCCCTGACCCCAGATTCAACGCCGCCCCCGCCCCTGCCCCC